>NC_091928.1:34692387-34992387 GCF_041260155.1 Ptychodera flava
GACTGGTGCTTCTTGCGAGACATATATTTTGTGTCCTTAGAAGCACATTATTAAAAAACATGAAAATATAAAGAAATTGAACCATTTTACCATAACTTGTCGATGGAATTATTCACGTTCTATAAAGCAATAGTGATTTATCTTCCACAGACCAATTTTAATAATTCAAAAAAAACACACTTTCCTATTGAATTATGACTTGTGCTTCTTGCGAGACATATTTTGTATCCTTAGAAGCACACTGTTAAAAAACATGAAAATATAAAGAACTTGCACAATTTTAACGTAACTCATTGATTAAATTCTTTCAAAGTTTATTAAGCAATTGTGACTTATCTTCTACCGACCACTTTTAATTGAAAAAAAAAACTTTTTCCTTTATATTATGACTGGTGCTTCTTGCGAGACATATTTTGTGTCCTTAGAAGCACATTGTGTTAAAAGACATGAAAATCAAGAAATTGCACCATTTTAACGTAACCCAATAATGAAATTCTTTCATATTTAACTAAGCGATTGTGACTTATGTTGTTCAGACCGATTTTATTCGGTAAAAACACTTCTCCGTTTATATTCTGACTTGTGATTCCTGCGAGACATATTATATATCTTGAAAAGCACACTGTTAAAAGACATGAAAATATAGAAGTTGCACCATTTTATGGTAGCTCTTTGATGAAATCCTTCCACAGCATCGTGATTTATCTTCTACAGACCTCCTTTTATTCAAAAAATCCCTCTTCTCATTATAATTCCGTGTATCTGAGGACTAATCTTCGGTTTAAAAATTACCTTCATGTGTATCAAATAACAACCATTGTTTGATGTTGAAACATAGCAATATTCTGCTGGTTATCATCGCGTCTTTAAACACATCTTGAAGATTTTTAAGCGCTAGTTTCGAGGTTTATGACAGGTAAGTATAAAGTGAACAAAAGACAATCCATCTGTTAATATATTCAAAAATTTTTGACTTAATTACAAAAATCTGATAGTGTAAAAATGTGGCAATTAGTAAACATTGAATGTATATTCTCTCTTGTTTTGACAAGTATTTCAGTCATTTCTTGGAATGTGAATGGATGTCACGCTCTTTATAACGGTACAACTTTCTGTCTTAACTAAAGTGTAACCATTGCGCTGACTTTAATTTTCTACAAGAAACCCATTCTACAATGGCAAATCAGGCACATTGGAAAGTTGTTTGGCGTGCGCCTATTTACTTCTTTTATGGAACGAGCAATTTTGCTGGTGTTGCGGTACTGTTTCCGCGAAACAAAAAAGTTGATGTTGTTTCTGTCAAAAGTATCATTCAAGGTCGTTTACTGCATTTGCATGTTAAAATGGATGATACTTCCTATCATTTGCTCAATGTTTTTGCTCCTACCAATGGAGATGGTCGTTGCATTTTCTTTCAAAGGCTTCGTACAGATTCATGAAATATGACTAAAACTTACCCATACCCCAAAGTTTAACATCGCAAATTACAGTGGATCGCAAATTCTACCAATTATTTGCTAGACATAATAAGAAATGCAATGCTTTGTATGAAATCTGTTTTAATTGCTACAGAAACATACCAGAAATATAAAATTGACTTTTAATAGAAAAAAATATTTGGATTGTATAGCTGTAATAGCCATATTTTGAAGAGTAATGCATTATCACAGTTCTGCAGACTGGCACCTTTTTCTGCACCTTTTTTCAAATTGTTAAATTATTCTTGTGAGCCATCTAATGAGCTTAACCTGGCTTGTTTATTATTAGAAAGGCAATTTATTAGTCTTCAAAATGACATATTGTAATGTTCAATATTGTCTAACTTTGTTTCTGAAATAAGACAAACATTTACCCGATACCCTAAAGTTTGTATCGGAAATTCTGTTACAGCTAATCTCAAATTTTACCAAAGTTTTACTTAGATATATTACAAAGACAATACTTCGTATGAAATCTGCTTTATTTGCTGCAGGGAAATGTCATAAATATATCAAGACTTTTAATAGCAAAAAAATTGCCATACTTTTGCTACACATGATACAAAAGGCAACGTTTATATAAAATATGATTTGTTGTTTGTTTCAAAAGTATGTCACAATATGAAATAAACTTTTAATGGGAAGATAATATGATTTAGTAGCCATTTTGATCATTTTGGTAGGGCACCCAGATATGGCACATGTATGTGTTTCAGCAAATTTGCCGTGATACGTGGGTACCCTTCCAAATATGATCCAAATGGCTACTAAATCATATCATATTCCTGTTAAAACTTATTTCATATTTGTGAAATAATCGTAATCATACCAATCCATAATCCGATAACACTAGGTCAAAATTCGTAATACACAAGTTATAAAACATAGACTCTTGACAGAACAGAGCAGATAGTAAAGTACCCGTACACACTCATGTAACTCTCATTCTCGGGCTGAATTAGGTAAATCTGGACTCATTGCTCAATTGAATTCCTTATAATCAAAATTCACTCCTGTATAAGCAAGCCAACAGATTTTGCAGACAACATATTGCTTTTTTCTTTCCTTTTTATCCTTTCTGTCGTTATTCACGTAAATAACTGACGCTAACATTCCGTTCAGAACTGTACATATATTTCACTGTTATATTAAGCTGGCAAAACTGTGCGTTGCTGCACTAAAAGTCAAACCACAGAACTGTTGCTATACAAAAATACTAAAACACACTACTGTGCATTAATCTCTGCGTGCATTGCTATGTCGTTTTCATGTTTTTTGCGCATTCTTGTTGGTTAAAGAGTAAAAAAGTGAGGAGAAATTTAAAAAACCGCGTCACCGCATCATTTTTGCAATATGTCTAGTATGGGAAACAAATTTGTAACAATTTACGCTAAACGGAAAAAATAAATTGAAGAAAAGAAAATTGAGTACGAGACAATGTGATTACAAATCGATCTATAGATATATCTATCCATCTATCTGATGACGAATTTATCGATCGATAAATCGATCTATCGATTAATTGATCTATTTTTCTATCGAATTGATAGATCCTTCGTTCTATCGATCGATCTGCCCATCAATTTATCTATCGATCAATTGATCGATCGACCGACCATCTATCAAAAATAATATATAGATCGATCGATCTATCGATTGAGTGATCGATTTATCTAGCGATACATGATCGACCTATCTATCTATCTATCCATCTATCTATCTATCTAATATCTATCTATCTATAAATCGATCGATCTATCGCTCCCAATGAATCACTGAATCAGATGTTATCAGTTAATTGATACAGTATTGGTTGTTTTGATGCAGTATTGGTTGACTTTTCTACGTTATCAGTTGATTTAATCCGTTGTGGTTCATGATACGTTATCGCTAAATTTGTTGATACGTTATCGGTTAGGAAAAATTACTACGTTATCGGGTTTGATACGTTATTGGTTAGTAACAAAGTTATCGGTTTTAACAAGGCTTCTGAAAAATACAGGTTTGTTATCCGGGGGGGGGGGTGCATGTAGCCCCTCTAGCCCACGGCACATAAACGTATACTTTCAACTAATGCTCATGATATAAATACTCTTGTTACTCGTAAAACCGAATTTAGGGTTAAAATATTGGTTTTCTGTTTACAAGCTTGCCAGCAAAAATTATCTATCGTAAGTCTCTCGGGTCTTTTGGTTGGCCCTTGGCGTGGGCGTACTGATCACCTGCTTGAATTTCTTTTGGAATAGTATTGGTCTCACGGTCCTTGGTACTTATTTGGGTAACAGTAGTGAGTATTAAAAAAAACTGGATTGACTGTGTTAATAATGGCGGGATAGATATGCTCCAGCTATGCCATTCCAAGGCCGCGTCATGTAATAATCTAACTAAAAGGGCCATGATGAGTTTTTATAATTGTTTTATTTTACCCCATTTTGATTACTGTTCCAACATATGGGGTCACTGTTCTATCAAACTTTTAGGACGCATTGAGCGACTCCAGAAAGCTGTTGCGAGAGTTCTTTTAGATTGTGATTTTAATACTTCTAGTGAAGTTTTATTCCGTACACTGAATTGGATGCCATTCAGAAAACGGATTTTATATCATGAATCAATTTTAATGTATAAAGTACAAAACAATTTAGCTCCAGATTATTTGAATGTTTTTAAAAGGATACACAATATTCACAGTCGGAATACTAGATCTGCTGCCAGAGAAGATTTATACATTCCAAAACATAGAACACAGTTCTTTAAGAAAAGTTTTACATACAGTGGTGTAAAAATATGGAACAGTTTACCGGTTGACTTAAAGTCATGCTCCTCATTGCAGGCTTTTAAAGACAAATGTAAATTTCATTTTATGTGATACAGATGTTCAGTAGTGTAATATTGTTTATTGTCCATTTGTCCATTTGTTTTTTGTACCTATTGTATGTTTTGCCTCTCATGTCTTCATGGATGTGTGCAATTTTTAATGTATATATTGTAAATTTTATTGATTTCTCGACACTGTGTGAGAAGAGCCATTGGCTCAACAGTTTATCGAGGTTAAATAAAGTCTAAATAAATAAATAAAATAAAAAAATAATCCCCTTGCTGTAACCAAACTCTTCCATCTTTTGATTTGCCTCTGTCCTCCTGCTTTTATCATCGATGAAATTCAACATAATTTTCTTGATTTCCTCTGGCAAGGAAAACTTTGGGTATCAAATCAATCAGTTTTTGCTCCAATGAAGTTAGGAGGGCAAAAGCTTATCGATATCTTTTCACGTTTGAAAGCTTTTAGGTGAAAATATCTTCAAAAAAATATGTATTTAGGTCTGGATAATCCTTCATTTTTGTTCGCTATTACACCTCTCAACTTTTTATAGTCAGTTTTCAGTATGTTTCAGGATGTCTACCTAGATTTTATCTTTAGCTTTTGAAAATTAAAATGGTCTGTAGAAGATTAGTCACAATATTAATGACTTCATAAACCATGAAAGAATTTCGTCGATAAGTCACAATTGCTTCAAAAAACGTGAAATAATTTCATCAATAAGTTACGGTAAAATGGTGCAATTTCTTTATATTTTCATGTTTTTAATAGTGTGCTTCTAAGGACACAAAATATGTCTTGCAAGAAGCACCAGTCATAATTCAATAGGAAAAAGTGGGGGTTTTTTGAATGATTAAAATTGGTGTGTAGAAGATAAGTCAAATTGCTTCATATAACGTGAAATAATTTCATCACTAAGTTATGGTAGAATGGTGTAATTTCTTTGTATTTTCCCGTTTTTAACAGTGTGCTTCTAAGGATACAAAATATGTCTTGCAAGAAGCACCAGTCATAATTCAATAGGAAAAAGTGGGGTTTTTTTAAATGATTAAAATTGGTGTGTAGAAGATAAGTCAAATTGCTTCATATAACGTGAAATAATTTCATCACTATAGCTAAGTTATGGTAGAATGGTGTAATTTCTTTGTATTTTCATGTTTTTTAACAGTGTGCTTCTAAGGATACAAAATATGTCTTGCAAGAAGCACAAATCGGAAGATAAGAGGAAAAATGTTTTTTGAATTAAAATCTGTGTGTAAAAGATGAAACACATTTGTTTGATAAAATATGAAAGATATTCATCAGTAAGGTAAGTTAAAATGGAGTAATTTCTTTATATTTTCCTGTTTTTAATAGTGTGCTTCTAAGGACACAAAATATGTCTTGCAAGAAGCACCAGTCATAATTCAATAGGAAAGTGTGGTTTTTTATTTGAATTATTAAAATTGGTCTGTGGAAGATAAGTCACAATATGTTCATAAAACATGAAATAATTTCATCAATAAGTTACGGTAAAATGATGCAATTTCTTTATATTTTCATGTTTTTTAACAGTGTGCTTCTAAGGATACAAAATATGTCTTGCAAGAAGCACCAGTCATAATATCAAAGGAAAAAGTTTTTTTTTCAATTGAAAGTGGTCGGTAGAAGATAAGTCACAATTCCTTCATAAAACATGAAATAATATCATCAATAAGTTATGGTAAAATGGTTCAATTTCTTAATATTTTCATGTTTTTAATAGTGTGCTTCTAAGGACACAAAATATGTTTTTGCAAGAAGCACAAATTGGAAGATAAAAGGAAAAAGTGGGTTTTTTTTCAATAAAAGATGGTCAGTAGAAGATAAGTCACAATCGCTTAATAAAATATGAAAGAAATTCATCAGTAAGTTAAGTTAAAATGGTGTAATTTATTTATATTTTCATGTTTTTCATAGTGTGCTTCTTAGGATACAAAATATGTCTCGCAAAAAGCACCAGTCATAATATCAAAGGAATAGGGTTTTTTTTTCAATTGAAAGTGGTCGGTAGAAGATAAGTCACAATTGTTTCATAAAACATGAAATAATTTCTTCACTAAGTTATGGTAAAATGGTTCAATTTCTTAATATTTTCATGTTTTTAATAGTGTGCTTCTAAGGACACAAAATATGTTTTTGCAAGAAGCACAAATTGGAATATAAAAAGAAAAAAGTTTTTTTAAATTAAAGATGGTCAGTAGAAGATAAGACACAATCGCTTAATAAAATATGAAAGAAATTCATCAGTAACTTAAGTTAAAATGGTGTAATTTATTTATATTTTCATGTTTTTCATAGTGTGCTTCTAAGGACACAAAATATGTCTTGCAAGAAGCACCATTATAATATCAAAGGAAAAAGTTTTTTTTTCAATTGAAAGTGGTCGGTAGAAGGTAAGTCACAATTGCTTAATAAACTGTGAAAGAATTTAATCAATGAGTTACGTTAAAACGGTGCAATATCTTTATATTTTCATGTTTTTTAACAATGTGCTTCTAAGGATACAAAATATGTCTCGCAAGAAGCACAAGTCATAATTCAATAGGAAAGTGTGGTTTTTTATTTGAATCATTAAAATTGTTCTTTGGAAGATAAGTCACAATTGCTTCATAAAACATGAAATAATTTCATCAATAAGTTACGGTAAAAATGGTGCAAATTCTTTATATTTTCATGTTTTTAATAGTGTGCTTCTGAGGAAACAAAACATGTCTTGCAAGAAGCACCAGCCATAACATCAAAGGAATTTTTTTTTTATTCAATTGAAAGTGGTCTTCGTAGAAGATAAGTCACAATTGCTTCATAAAACGTGAAATAATTTCATCAATAAGTTACGGTAAAATGGTGCAATTTCTTTATATTTTCATGTTTTTTAACAATGTGCTTCTAAGGATACAAAATATGTCTCGCAAGAAGCACAAATAGGAAGATATAAGGAAAAAGTGTGTTTTTTTTTTATTACAGATGGTCAGTAGAAGATAAGTCACAATTGTTTCATAAAACGTGAAATAAATTCATCAGTAAGTTGAGTTAAAATAGTGCAATTTCTTATATATTCATGTTTTTAATCGTGTGCTTCTAAGGCACAAAATATGTCTCGCAAGAAGCACCAGTCATAATTTAATGGGGAAAAAAGGGGTTTTGAGTAAAGTGGTTAAAATGGTGCAATTTCTTTATTTTCATGTCTTTTTACAGTGTGCTTCTAAGGATACGAAATATGTCTCGCAAGAAGCACCAGTCGTATTTGGAAACAGAGAGCACGGACGATACGATCACATGTGGATTTCACTACGATTGTGGTTCTAGAGGTACAAAACAAGTATCTCAAGAAGCACGTTGCTTTGATCTTTCAAATGACATCCGCGTACGAGGATGCACGCATGCGCACACTTTGCTGCTTCTAATCGTGCTTTTTGTATTTTTTTTGTAAGCTTCCATTCCTCCAAGTACATGTGAATACATCAAGAACATCTCAGACTTTGGTGGCGCTGCACAGTTAATGATCGCAAAGAAGGGAATAACGTCACAGGCACAGCAACTTATGAAGAAAGAAACAAAAGTGAAACCAAAGGAGAGTGACTACATGGAATTTAGAAAGGCCGATGACCTTGTTAAGATTGAAGCTGCTAGTGTTGGAGATGTTCTTTGTCAGGAAATGTATATGGGTGTGAAAAAAGTTTCAAAATCAATGGGAAGTACGCTCGATTTGGCCATTGTACTGAAAGCCCATGATCCTGGACAGACGCCTCTGTTCACCTCCACGGACGAGGTTAGATGTACTATTACCGGGTGCGGTGACAGTGAAGTACAAATGCAAGTGAAGTCAGGAGAGGAGGGCGCTTTACTTCTTCAATCTGGAAACTTGCAACTTGAAAGGGATTGTAAATTATCTCTTTTGTTGTGCGGTACTCAAATAAAAAGAGCAAGAATGCTGACGGATATGTCTCTGGAACCCCTTCGATTTCATCATCGTTACGATGGGACGGTGACGTTTGATAATGACAATAAGTCTGCTTTAATTTCTTCCAGGGGAGCTACTATTTTTAGTCACAGAACAGTAAAGTGCAATGAGAAAATATCAGTGAAAGTAAAATCACGAGAACATTTCAGTTGGTTGCCTGCCGTAGGTGATCTGTTTTACTTTGGGTTTACTTCGGAAAGTCCAGACAAAGGCGTTTTACCATCATTACTGCAAAATGTACAATCTTACAAGGTTCATGATAAGTATTGGATACAATCTTTGAAAAGGAGTAACTGTACTTTTCGATGCTGGGTGACCGAAGATGGGCAAGTGTTACTTTCTATAAATGGTGGCCAGACAACTGTTGGCAGTAAAGGCGTCGATACCAGTAAACCGCTATGGTTTGTGATTTCGAGCGCTTCATATACACAGCAAATTGATTTATTGTAATTGTTAGCACAGCCATCAAAGCCTTCGTTACGCTCATGTTGTGGTTACTTTGAGCATTTAATGTCCTGCATGACATTCAACAAAAATGTTGTTCTTGAAATTAATTTTAAATGAACGAAAAGAAGTATTTTAACGCGATATTTGTTTAGGAAATGTTCTCTTTTTGTCGTTGTTTGCTTTTTCTTGCCTGGGATGAAGTTTAAGCACTAGTCTTTATGAAATTGAACGGTTTGAATTTTAGAAATAGGGGATTGTATTAAAAATGAAACTTGACATTCTGTACCTTACAACAAGTATTTCTATCTTAACATTTTGTTGATTGTGTAAAGTAGTGTAGTTTTAAACATTGGAACATCTGACGATAGTGTCCGACACCTCTTGGATTAAAACAGTAATTCATCAAGATCTGACAATAGGCGCTGTATATAAAATTCTCTGTTTGCCGTCCACGTGCTGATAGGTTTTCTGTGAAAATTAAGAGAACAAACACAATGTTAACACTGTTACGAATAAAATATTATTTTCCAAGGGAAACCAAATAAAAAATGAGGTGATGTTAATATAGGCTTGTGTTTATGTCTGTGTTTGTTCTTTCCCCTGGCTGACTGGTAGGTTTTACAAAAATCCAAGGACGGCAAACAAAGAATGTTCTTCAAATGACCTTAGTGAGTTCCATAAAGATTAATGATTAACTCTGTACTATTTACACTTAATTTTCCTGTCACGACATATGTGACACATTACAAACATTTGAACATATTCGCAAACGTACGATCATACTCCATGATAAAAACAAGTTTTTAAATATCAAGTGGCCTATTTAGTTCCAGTCATCATTTAATTTTGTACTGTTAAAAGAAAAGCGTGTGTTCTTGCCATGTACATTAATAGTAGTGTGGACTCTATATGTATTTTGTACTTTATTGATAATTTACAATCACTGTAACCAGGGAAAGTGATTAAAGTGCTGTTACTTTTACTATTTAAGATATTCTGCTGACGATGGAGAAAATGAATGCAAATTATCGACGTTAGATTAGAGGTAAAGAACAAATCTTAGAACAGAAAGATAAATATAATAAATCTCCTCCTTAATTTCATGAGAAAAGAATACTGTCAAATTAAGAAATTCAAACTGATACTTTAAAAGCTTACACAGTATAATGATTAAAAGCTAAGTATATAAACAAAATAAAATGAAATTTACTGTTTATGAAGAAAACGTACTGTATACTCCTTTCTGTGCACAGAAACAAGATAAAAGTAACTGAAATAAATGTAAATACGTTTTCCTTTACTGACTTACTCAGCACTTAACTGCATACCCTAACTGATACCATCAGAATTATTAATTGGAAACAAACTGCAGAGATGATAGGCTGGGTGGTGGCGTTGGTATTTATATTCGTAATTCGTTTACTTACTATGTCACTGATCTTGACCTAGCTGGTACAGAAACGATTTTCTAGATGTTATTGTTGGAAAACAAAATTTTCTTATTGGTTGCATTTATGGACACCAGATACAAATGTAATACATTGTATTAGCACTTGGACTGTACTCTTCGTACCACTGAAAAGAAATTTAAGGCTATAATTATGACTGGAGTTTTCGACATTGATGTTACCTTTTGAACAGTATGTTAGACACTTTAGCATGTCATAATTTTACAAAACTATGATAAGGTCCAATAGGGTTACAGCAATCTCAAGTGTAGTTATTGATCACCTGTATGTAAATAGATCTTTAATCGGCATATTGATTCTCGTCGTATCATCACTGATATCTCTGACTATTTTCCAATATTTGCATTTATTCATTCTAGGGATGTAAACCATGTTACAGACAATTTTATTTTTACTAGAGACTGGTCCACGTTTCGTATTCGAACTTTTAGAAATACTCTCAAGAATAAAACTTGGGTTCAGATGTTAACCTGCGACTATATCAATCTAGACTAATTGCAAAACATTATCTTGAAGTTTCAAAACATTGTGATGTTCACACCCCTTTTAAACTCATAATTAAAATAAAAAAGGCAGATGTCAAAGTTTCTTTAACACCAGGTGTTAGAAAGTCTATTAAAACTACGCACAACCTGTGTAAGGCTTGGATTAATAACAACTTCAACAGTATTGTATACGACCACTATAAGAAAAACAGGAACATTTTCACAAACGTTTTCAGACGAACGTTTTCAGAAAAGTCAAAAGAAATCACTGTTCTAGTGTAATTGCTTTTAAAAGTGGGAATATGAAAGAGACATGGAGTATTATTAACCAGGTTTTGATACTCAAATGTAAGCATCTGAAAATCCCAAATCATTGGAAGTGTATTGCAATAGGAGTATTCAAACCCATACTGATTTATAAGATATTGTAGAGAATTACATCAATGATTTTTGTTACTATTGGCGAAAATCTGCCTAAACATGATCTCCAAACCTCTGTCAACTGTGATTTCATATTTTTCCAGGTAACAAAGCCAAGCATTCGTTTTCCTTAGACCAGTAACAGAGTTGGAAATTGAACATATTATCAGTAAAATTGACGTGTCAAAAGCTGCGGGGTTGGACAATGTTAACCGTATATTTATTTATGATGTTAGGGCTAAATATCTTACTCTCACCGTTATCATGTAAATCTGTCTTTTCGTGTTGGATGTTTCCCAATGACCTAAAAATCAAATAGCAAGTGTCCTGCCTTTGCATAGAAAGGGTGACATAAATGCTTTAGGGAACTATAGACCTATTTTTTTCTAATTTGCAAAACGTTTTTAGAGAGTTGTAAATAATAGCGTGATTGGTTACTTGTAATAAAAATGATTGCTACAATTTAAGACTGTATGTAGATGACTTCAATTTATTTCATCCTTGTAGCACTTCATCCATTAACACTGTCAATGCACAATTAAAACAAAGCTTGGTTAACTATTGGTGTGATGTAAGTAAATTAACCCTAATGCAGAAAACACTGAGTATATTCGAATGAAAAGTAGGATATCAAAAATACCCTTCAAGGGTCAATCTGTTTAAAAAAGGTATAAAATGGATTGAATGTACAAGTTCTATTTGTATCAATCTTGACAAAACATGGAAACATCATACCTTGCAGATAAACAGTACAGTATGTACGTTACCTAGTATATTTTATAAGTTGAGACCTGCAATCTGCATTGCCCACATTGTAATGCTTTACGATGCCTTTGTACTACCTCATATTTCGTATGGTTTGAAAGTTTGTAGAAATACCTGTCGCACTTGAGGAAATTAGACATTTTTCGTTCAATCATGGGACGCTATTGTTATCCAAGAACATCACCGTTATTTTGGCATTTGGATATTTTAAGCAACTGTTTTTTTACATAAGTATCAAGTTTGATGCAGTTAACGGCTTGTTGCCGCAAGAATTTAGAAACTATTTTACTTGTGTGACACACGTGTACGACACACGTCACAAAAACGAGGAAATCTTCATACTTCAAAGCATAAAAGCAATTTGGGGCAATTTTCTATTTGGTATTCTGGACCAAAGATTTCAAACAATATCCCTTTCCACATAAGAGATCTTTAAACCAGAAAAATCTTCAAAGAGAATACAAACTTTTATCATTAAACCGGTATAAATAATCCCTGTGTGTGTAAAGTTTCTGTGGATTTTTCACATTTTCATACTTTGTGACAAAATCATCTACCTGAATTCTAAAAGTAAATTTCTTATCACCAGTAGTATTGGAGTCGTATGTGTTTTAAGCGTAATTTTCCACACTTGCAGTCACCTGTATACTTAGTTTATGTTTTATGAGATTTGAGGCTAAACTAGACTAGCTAATTTTAACTGTACCTTTAGCCTCTCACTTTGACGCCTCCCATCTTTGTATATACACAAGTGTATTGCGATATTGTAAAGTTAATGTAAATAATATCTACAATATGTATGCCATAGACAATTACACAAATAATTTGAAACCTCACCAGGCCGTAGCAAACTTAATTGAATCTGTCTGCCAATGTGGACTTTAACACCTACACATACTATCCTTCCATGATGAAATACTGTTACTATTCAGGAATCTTTACCTTGGGAGTTCTTTTTGAATGCAAAATGGACTCTCATGTACAATATTGAAGTGTTCGATCCCATAGCGTGCCATGTCTTTCTTCGTAGCGACGGTTCATTACCACGTCATTATGCAGACAAATTAACGACTTCAAGGGAGTCTTCTCTGGCCAGCTCTCTTGTCCCTTGAGATAATCCTACAAACACACATACACCGTGTATTGCAATGATTTTTACCTCCCGCAAAGACCGTCAGATTCAACCATAGACAATAGAAGCGAACTTTTACTTTCGACGATTCTATTGACAATGTTTTGAATGTTTGTGTTACCAATCAATGAAATCGATATTATTTGAGCATGTTTGACGAATAGTGATACTGATTGTTGAGTCGTTTCAATAGTAGTATCGAAAAGTTGTTACCCTAGTAACCCTTCCAGATCTCTCCTTTCAGGAGATAGATTATCCCTTAAAATTCCGCGAACACGACTCAAGTCTTATGGTTATCGTCCATTTTCATATTCTGCTGCTACGTTGTGGAATGGGCTGCCTCGTCATATTCGTTCTGCATCAAGTACTGAAGTTTCAAATCCAGACTTATGACCTATTTTTTAATTGAGCGTACCCATGTGGCACTGTGTAAAGCGCAAGTGAACATCTTGATAGATACCAGGCGCAATATAAATTTCTTATCGTATCGTATTTTATGGTATCGTATCGTATCGTATCGTATTGTATCGTATCGTATCGTATAATATATGAACGTGACGGTGTTGCCTAGGCATTGACAATAGACTGGGATTTTTTTCACTGTCCCAGCTTTCTCTTTGTTTAAGTTTTGGAACATTATCAATAATACCCGAAAAAGATTATCCCTTTATAAAAGATTATCTAGAACCACTAACATTAATCGCAGACAAGAGTAATCTCGAACGTATTGACGGGAGGATAAAAGGAATTGTTAGAGGTAATTAAAATTAACTGTCACACAAAACGTACGTAAATGGTGGTAACAAAGTATAAATTACAGCATTTGTCAATATTTAGACTGACCCATCACCAGTTGCTTAGCTTTTCTCGGTCTGTCACTTGTATGCCAAGTGCGATCACCCCATCGTCACGCGACAGTCTGCTGAAGTTTATTTCTTCAGTTTATAGTATTTTCACCTTTATATACCTACAGACTTCAAGCAAATCTAGCTGATATTTACAATTTCAGAAAATATGTACCTTGAAGGGGTTATTACAAGCGCAAGAGTTTACTGACTGGAGTTCATTGTTAGGAAGGGTCCAATTTTTGTTCCCGGCACTCTTGAAACATAACGAAGCGATGACCTTCAATTCTCTGTTTGAATTTACTCTCTACAGCAGAAACAGCGAGCTTGTGCTTTAACAATGCTATCTCTGTGTAAGTTCAAAGTTCATACACTGTGAATTGTATGCAAAATATAAGCTTACGTATCACGTGACTGTTCAGTTACCCCCAGCAGACAGAAACGAAGATGGCAGAAGGAAACGACGAGAGATCGTTTCTCGCGAAAATCGATGAAAATTTCCTCATATGTGGCATCTGCTCGGACAGGTACAGGAGCGCGAAATGCCTACCTTGTCTACACACCTTCTGTGAGCCATGTCTGAGTCAACTGCTGAAGAAAGCCGGAAAGTTGGATTGTCCGATATGTCGACGTACGTGCGCTGTTCCAAATGGTGGTGTTGCCGCTCTGCAGAATAATTTCTTCGTCAATGATTTAGTCGAGCAGTTCAGATTGCGAGAAGACGGTAAGAACGAAGAGTCAACGAAGTGTGGTGGCTGCGAGGAAAATGAAGGTGACGAGGTGAGATGCATTGAGTGTGATATGAATTTGTGTTCGACTTGTGCACGTCCGCACAGGCGAGTACCAGCAACCCGGTCACATCGACTGATGCCACTCAACGAGTACAAAGAGGCAAAGTCCACCGACCCCACTTCAGTGACTGCACAAAAGCCATGTGATAAACATCCAAGTCACCCTTTGGCGTATTTCTGTGTGACGTGTGATGAGGTGATATGTTTGGAGCGTACAGTTATCGATCACAGAGCACCAGAACACAAACACCAATACGTTAAAGAATCTGCAAAAAACTACGTCAAGGACTTACAAAACCTGCTGACGAAATTTGCAGAAAAGGAACGAGATGTGAACGAGAGTAATACCGCATAGATGAGAGAAAAGCTTCACTGGAGAAAAGATACAACGAAGAGAAAAGTAAGTTAAACGTTCACATCGAAGGCATTCTTCAGAAAGTTCGAAACATATGAGCACTCTTTGCAGAGAAAATGAAATCCGAATACGAGTCTAGAAAGACGACTTTGCAGGGACAAATGAAGGAACTTCAGCGGACAGAGCATGATCTGTCAAGTACACGTGGATACATCAAGTACATTTCAGACTTTGGAAGCGCGGCACAGTTGATGACTGCCAAGAAGGGAATAACGTCACAAGCACAGGAACTTATGAAGACAGAAACGAAAGTGAAACCAAAAGAAAGTGACTATATGGAATTCAAAAGAACCGATGACCTTACAGGGGTGGAAGCTGCTGATGTTGGAGAAGTACTTGGTCTCTCAACATGTTCGACTGTAGCTAAAGTGTCAAAGTTCGGAGGAAGTAAGCTCGCTCTGTCAATAATGTTACAATCCGACGACCATCAAGGTACGCCGCTATTTACTTCCGCCGACGAGGTAACGGGTACAATTACTGGGTGTGGTGACAGAGAACTGCTAATGCAGGTCAAATCAAGCAAGTCGAAATCAATACACCTTGAAAGTCAATACCTTAAACTTGACAAGGATTGTAAACTACGTGTAGTCGTTCATGGTTGTTCATGGTACTCAAATAAACCCATTCACGCAGTTGAAACACAAGAGTGTAGAGCCACTGCAATTTCATCAACATCACGGAGGGAGCGTGACGTTTTCTTCAGATTATAACACCGCTACCCGTGAAGGAATCGATGTTATCATCATTACTCATAGGTCGGTAATGTTTGATGAAAAAATATCGGTGAGGATAACAAAACATGATTTTGTTAGTTATCGAAACGCCTTGCAACGGATTCTAGCGCAAATCAATGGTGCAATGGTTGGACTAACTAGTATAAACCCTGATGAAATGCCTCAATCGTATCTACGAAACTTGCGACTTGACAAACTAGAGGATAGCACCAATTATTGGCTGAAATCTGCAGATCAATTTGGAGACGGCGACAGTTTTCGACTTTGGGTGAACAAAGACGGAAAGATGCTGTGTTCAAGGAACAACGATGATGCACATGTTATCCTTCATGACCTAGATGTCAGTAAACCATTATGGTTTGTTTTCGTGTTAAGGTACTGTATCAAACAAATTCAATTACTCAATTAGCACTATAACAACGAAATTCCTGTAGTCAACATAAAACTCGTTGTGCAACTCATACGTTGACATCGTTCTACCCAACACTTGCGCCTCTCCGTTTCGCTCCTCACCTCTTCATTTGAAGAATTTTATTGACTTAAGGACATCTAACGCTTTGTATAAGTTAGCTTTTACACTGAAAGCCACGTTTTGACATTGTCAGTAATCTCTCAACATTTTTATAAATTTAAAGCAACAATAAGATAAAGACAGTGAGAAAATATCACTTTCATTATTGCGTATGTATTTTCCCATAATTTCTATTTGTTGCAGCAACATTATAAATTACAAATAATTCAACAAATATGGCTTCAATCACTTGTGAAGCTAAAAAGGTGCACCAATTTTGAAAAATAAATCCCCCGTCAACACACTGAGCGTGAATGACTGTAGTCAGTATCTTGTCAATCAACTCAGGTGTACATCAGGATCTTCCTGTGACATCGAAACATCCTTTCTTATTTGAGATATATGTTGCTTTGGATGGAAACATTAAAATTTATTCATAGAGTATTGCAATCTGTATGTTCTTGCAATGGATGGCCTTTTCATATTTTTCGTAATGTACTCTTGTCAAAAACTGCTTGTTCAATACCCTATAGAAATGTCATTTTCAAGTTTCTATGGATCATCTGGCATTTCAAGGATTGTGTTCATACGATCGCAAGAGCAATGGGGGCAAAGAATTCGTTGCTGTCATTTGTTGAAGGGGAGAAATGGGGGCCAAGAATTTGTTGCCTGCATTATTTGAAAAGAGAAATGGGGGCAAAGAATTCGTTGCCGTCATTGTTGAAGGGAGAAATGAGGGCACAGAAATTGTTGCCCTGCATTCTTTTGAAAAGAGGGATGGGGTAAAGAATTTGTTGCCGTCATTTTCATTTTTGTCATAACAAAATTAATAGTGTTATGTGGAATACAAAGTGGAGTACTTGCAAATGCATTCTATTGTGCATATCTTTTTCACCAATGAATCCTAGTTCCGACGAAAATGAAGCGGTATACAATTACAGTCTGTATTGACAATCTGAACACAATGGCAATGCAATGACAATTTTATAAGGTAAAATGCGCCTCGGGGACAGATATTTGGACTCTCAAATTTTACAACTCTTTTCTTATCTCAGTACAGGGGACTCATTCTATAGCTCTTTCAGTAAGAAACATTTAACCACGTTAATTTTTCGAAAATCGAAAATTTTATTTTCTCCATAGAGGTAACACTGGGACGGTGGCCATTTCGAATGTCAAATATCGGTAAATAATAGGTAATTTGTTTCTCTAGTGTCGATATTTGCACGTTGACCCTCGATTTTGAGCCCGCATTCGTATCTGACTGAGAGACAGAAAGACATAGATACAGAGAGTTAGACAGACAGACAGAGAGACAGACAGAAACACTGAGAGATAGAGAGAGGGACAGAAATAGACACAGACATACAAACAGACACAGAAAGAGAATTAATAGAAAGACAAAACAAGAGAGACAGACGGAAAAAGACAGAAGGAGAATAGATAATGACAGACAGACAGAAACAGAATGAGAGGAACAAATGCAATAATGATAGAGGCAGAACAAAATGCATTTAAACATCCATCATATCATTGTAATGTGCCCGACCTTATTTGATACTCGTCTACAGAAGACATATAGGAAAGTTAATAAATCGAGTATCTGAGTCTGTGCACGACACATTTATTTACTCGAAAACTTCATTGCTTAAAGTATTTTTATATTTTCAACATTTTCAGTCGGGCGATTCCTACAGTAAGTCAATTTGTTATAGTATTACACTATATGGATAGTGTTGATTCACTGTAAAAACTTTTGTGCAAAACTCTGGGTCTTTTAAAGTGTGGTTATTCAGAGAGTAGTCATGAAACCTTTTATCTGTTTTTGTGTATGTTTGTTACAATATGTACTGGTACCCTTTGAGACATGGATAACAGTGCACGCAGCTTATTTTTTCTTTCTATCGCAGATTGAATTGCGTAGTTGCGAAATCGTAGGATTTTCCCTACTGCATGACAAGTTCACAGGTACAAGGTAGAGATGAAATCTACTTAGTTACATGTCTAGTGACTTTATCATAAATTCAGACATGCAGTGATTCAGTGCATTGCTAATGCCTACACTTAGCAATAATGTAAATCAAGAAAGTAAATGCCTAAGATTTGCTAACAAGAATTTGACATCAGCGTCACCCATCTTTCCTTTCTTGTCACTCCTTGCACTTTATGTATACGAAGTTTTATTTTTAGGTAAACAAACGTTACTATGCAAATGTATATTCGAACATGTCACCAATATCTCGCCATGCTTTGCTATTAATTTGCTGACCAAAGTGTTTTCGGGATAAACTATAGCTCCGATAGCTGATTGAGATTTCAACATTTTTGCCATTGTACTTATTATTGGTCGTCTTCTCCTCCCAAAGATGTATTGGGCTACAAAATATTGCCTTTCAAAAAAGCCATAATTAAATTCAATTTTCCCCATAAATGATCAAGGCTATCTGGTGACAGTCGTCAACAAAATAGGCGGATATCACACAAAGTAGGGCTGTACCGACAACTTTACGACGAGGCATTCGGGAACAAAACACGTGACTATGCTTTACAAACAGACAAAAATGGGAACTGCATGAAAGTTTACAGCTAATGCAGCTTGTAAGACAACAGCAATGATGTAGTAGACAATGTGGTATGTATTCGACTTATTTTTAGCTCGCATTTAGTATATGTGTAATACCAATAGAGCTTATCTTATAGTATGAATCCTTGTCGCATTTCAGCTCTTAACACTGTCAATACAAAATTTTAAAAAGTTTGCTATTAGTGTGATATCAGTAAATTAACCATCAATGCAGAAAACACTGACTATATTTAATGAAAAGCAGGTAAAACAAACAAAGCCTTCAATGGCCAATCTGTTAAATAATAAAGATATACAGTTAGCCTTGCGACATAGCGCCCTTCGTTTGGAGGCGATATCATTATCATCTTTCACGATCTGAGCGAGCAGACGTTTTCCTAATCTCGCGCTGGCTTTGTGTATGAATGGAACGTTTGCTGATAGCAACGCGCGTAGTAACCAGAATGTAGGTTAGTTCAGAAATGCACGCGATTGCCCATATTTGGACGCAGTATGCCTGGCTATGATATGACTACAACTTTTGACTATCGCGCACTGCCGTTTACAATAAAACGTTCTAAATAAAAAGAAGGCTGGAATCCGATGCTTTCATCGAAATTTAGGCACCGGACCGGGACGTGATACGTAAACAATGCATGGATGTGAGGGCGCTTTCCCCCGTAGCTTTACACAGGCACTTGAATGTAGGTATATGATAAAACTCATCAACAATTTGAATATTTGAAAGTGCACTATATGCTGCCTTTGTACACAGACAACGGTCAAGCCAGAAGGTTGGCTTCACTTTTGTACGTATACACATAAGAACTCTGGCTAGTGTGACCAATCAGCAATGACATAGTTATACTCATTGCCGAATGAAATAAATTCTCGACCGAACCTCTTATTGGGATCAGCATTCACATCACCCAGTACAATCGTGTATGGGGTACTGCATCTTTTATTATTTAATGAATTTGACCAAGAAAATAGCTAATGCATCGAAGTTTTCATCGCAATCTGCGGAAAGGTAAACACAGAGTATTAAACATTTACCAAAGTTGCACATGAGCTCCCTGCCAGTAATTCGTGGATCATTATATGTTTTTGGTGTTATATAAACTTGCCAATGACTTTTCCCAGAGAATAGCTGTACAACCATACAGGCGGCGAACAAATAAACCCTTGTGTGTGTCCATTGCCGATACACCGAAAGCTTGAAAGTCACCGTGTATCGATGAGAGCAAAGGCAGCTCATCTTTAAAGAGCCAGTGCTCTTGCAAAAGACAAGTATCAGCCATATTGCAAATAATCTTAACGTCTAGAAGCGATGATTTGAGAGATCTACAATTATAAGGTGCTTTTTTCGACATCATGCTGTGGCCTTTTCAGGACGGTAACGATAAAACTTTCTAACTGATACTCCACAGGCCCACTTTTCAGAGCATGCAAAGTCATTATAACTGACTCCTTTTACAGTTATCCGAAAAGATGAATAAAAATCATACTTCGTGGTAAGTTGATCACACTCGATAACTGTAATACAATTGAATGTTTTCTTGACGTAATCAGTCAGTTGAGACGACGAAGAATCGGAGCCCAGACGACTTACAAAAACATTTACTGATGGTTCTGTATTTATTCCAGGAACAAGACAGTCAGACGTCAGTGATGTGGCAATAACTGGATTCCGTTTTTGTCTCTTCTTCCTTGACGCAACTTGGAAGGAATCATTATATGTAGGTGCCTTGTTGGAAGAACTACTATTCCCGAAGGCTCATACATCGATTTTTTGATATAGGTTTTGGCTTGAACTGGACTGTGGTGACATAGATTTTAAAGTGTTTTCATCGACGATTCGATTATGCTTGGAGGTTCCGAGTTATCACTTGAATAATTTTATTTTGTGGGCACACGCCAGATTGTTGTCGATTTACATCTATATCACATATCTCTTGATGATGGGCACTAGGATTTTTATTCATGCAAGATGAACAGCTTACTCGATTCGATAATTGGGAGTTTTTTCAGCAACTCAACTCCTTCTCTACGATTAGAATTCAAGTGTACAGATCGTTTTTTGGTCTCCTTTAATGATGTAATATCTTACTTTATATATAATAGCTCTTGTATTAGGTCAGTGACATCGATGTGGTTTTGCGTTAAGGGTGGCAAATCATCTAAATCAATTGCTACAAAGGATGATATCGTGTCGGGGTCAATTCATGTAAAAGATTCAGCATATCTTGTACATTATTCAGTTTTTATTCTACCCCTGTCTTCCTCTGAAGCGAGCAGTATCCGACAAACATGGGTCGAAGAGCTCTTTCTTCGAATTTTCAATCAGAGATCTTCATAAAAATCACAACAGACCTTAGACAGAAAGTCATTTGGCGTAACATTCATCTTATTTGCAAGAAAGCAGGGCAGCTAACAGGTTTTGACACAGACAAATATAAACAGACTGGAAACGCGGCATGCATTTTGTTCAATGGTCGGTTTGGTAGACTATTGGCTTTTCATATTAAAATGAGCTTCAAAGGTGTTAAACATTTTGGAGGCTTTGTTTGTGGTTGATAATTGCACGAGATTATGCGAAAAATACGACGAGATGGCATCGTACTGCCAGTCGCGTAGCAACCATAGTTACTTTGTGAGCTCTCAGGCCAGAAACACTGCTTCACGCCAATCAAAACATAACACGCCAGCAGTTTCATAAAAATGTCCTTCCTTGACGAACGTGTAAAAGACGGTATGACTGACCGTAAACCATTGAGTAAAACCAGACAGTATCGATAAAAGACTTTCAAATTTGGTTCAAACGCACTCATTATATATTCATAAAAATATGAGAGGAATTTTTAAAATGGTAAAACTCACTTTCCTGAAGCTCAAAACACTCCCGTTTTCGCCAGCACGTCAATTCCGCTCAGCACAACACGACAACAACAACACAAACTTTGCCGAACATACTTTCGCTTAACAATTGGCGAAAATCCGAAAATTACCGAAGGATGCATGGTCAGCACTCTTCGGAAAAGAGAGGCGAGAGCACCTAGGTGAGGCGAACATGGATGGGTTACGTAGCCGCTTCACGCCTTAAGCAATACCCGTTGCGACTCTGTCTATGTTTCTCTGTGGTTTAGATGATGACGACTCCCCGCACTTTTCATTCGACGTGGCACATATTTTCATGTTTTCATGATTGCTCAACACCTGTTGACTCGCCGGACCTGTTGTTTCACGCTGGCTAAAAAAATTACAGCAGGATTCTGATTTTGTCTACCGAATTTACGCTCTTGACGTCTCCGAATAGTGCCAGGAGAACGTTTTTCTTCACACTCATGATCAGGGCACAGCAATTATCACATATGGCGAGAGTCACAGAATATGTCGTTCCACAAACATAGCACCTCACGCTGATATACATAAATGTTGGGGTGGTGATTTGTAATTAAAAAGATGTTGCAGCTGCAGCCTACGGATGGGGCTTCACTGTGCAAAGTCAAATATTGTTAGTTATATCAACAAAAAGTATAACGAAAAGCATATTTTGAGTAGTCGTCTTCAGCTTATCTTCTGACACACATGGAGGACACAATACTCTAGAAATCTTTCGGAAAAGGCCGTAAACATTTTCAAGTATCAAGAGCACCTTCAGAAGACAGGCCAGTCGGACGTCAGGTAACAGTGGTGGGTAAACAGTGATAACAAAATATAAATCACAGCACTTGCCAATATTTTGACTGACCAACCAGTTTACCACTAGTTGCTTAGGGGGGGGGGGTGGATTATTTTTTGCCGACGTCAAAAAGTGGCTGACCCACCATTCCAACTTTCGAAAACAGGGTGACCCCTAGACTTGGTTTAAGTCTGTGATTTGTTAATGTTTGAGTGGAGTGAACGCAATAATTTGTATTTTGCTTTCAGGTGAAACGCGCGCGTGAGCGGAGTGAACGCGATGAGTCGGGTGAACGCTATACAGGGGAGTTTCACCCGGCAGAAACTAACTCACTATACTGCGCAGACTCAAAAGTAACGCATTCAGTCGCTGTGAAAACTAGTCTGGTTCCTGACCCATTTCCCCGGTAGAGGGCGTGGGAAATATAGGGTCAGGTACCGGCTAATATAAACATGGACGCTATTTGGTTAAAATAAAACAAGCTGTGATTGGATGAAAGTAACACTTGTAACTTTTTCTCATGTTTCTTGGGTTTCGCACTTTGCTCACAAGGCTCAATTGACACCAACTTCTTGTTTGTACCACAAAGCCGTGGAGGTAGAAAGAAAGACTTTCTACCTCCATGATTGAACCAGTGTGATTTAGCACACCTCTTGATACTTTAAGAACGTCGACATGATGCCTGACATTTTTCACGAAATTCGGACACCATTCTATCCATCGAAATCAATCGTCGTTCACAGTTCCAACAAAGTTTGCTTTCAATTAGCTGTGATATCGCAGCAGTACCTGTGGAGTGTATCGAACGTGCTCTGGTCATTGGGGTCACGCCACAGTCGGCGATGACCTCAATGACCCTAGCGCGTTCGATACACGCCACAAGTACTGCTGCGATATCACAGCCAGCCTTCAATCACCTCTATTTCCCCGTACTTCTGGATTAATCCTTTCAGATTATGTTTCCCGTCTCGTGTGCCAATGTTTTTCGTTCGGATACCAGTGTTCGAACATAATTCTGATCCAGTCGAATTTTGACTGGCGTTTTCATGGTAGCAGCCATATTTGTTGTAGCATGTTCTGTCAGGTGACTAACCTCCGCCATCTTGAACAAAATTCTGTTCAAAATGGCTACCCGGTACCTGACCCTATATTTCCCCACGCCTCTACCGGGGAAATGGTTCAGGGAACCAGACTATGTGAAAACCTGGCCTGCTCTACCGAATTCCGAATAGGTTTGTACGAAATAGGAGAGACACAAGAGAAACTATTATAAATGATTTTATTTTTAAAAATTCACCGACTTGAACCAAGTCTAGGTGACCCCCTATTCCAACTTTCGAAATAGGGTGAACCCCTGTGCGCGGCAAACGTAAAAACAAAAGATGGAATATAATTTGAATAATTATATATATATATATATATATATATATATATATATATATATATATATATATATTATATATATATATATATATATATATATATATATATATATATAATATGAAAGTTATGCAGCTGAAGGGCATGCTGAAAAATATTGTTTGATATTTCAAAGACATGCGCCCGAAGGGCGCGCTGAAAACTTTTAAATATACAGGTATCTGGGATATATATATATATATATATATATATATATATATATATATATATATAATATATATATATTATATATATATATATATATATATATATATATATATATATATATATATATATATATATATATATATATATATATATATATATATATATATATATATATATATATTATATATATATATATAATATGTTTGCACTAGGACGGGGCTCTGAACATATGTCTTATTATTATTAAAGTTACGCACCCGAAGGGCGCGCCGCAAAATGCAACTGCATTTGTTGCAAGTATGAGCCATGTCGAAATTAAAAAACACACTGAACCCCCCCCCCCCCCCCTTGGGCATATCAAAAACCTGGTGACCCCTATCACCAAGTCAAGAAAAGGTGGCCCCGTGAATCCACCGCCCTCCCAGGCCGAAGAAACTGACCAGTCATTTAGCTTTTCTGAGGCGTTCGTTGCAGTCACTTGCATGCCAAATGCGATCGCTGCATCGTCACGGTTCAGTCCGCTAAACTCTATTCCTTCAATGTATTGTGTTTTGATCCTTATAACCTTCAGACTTTGGTCACGTCTAGCCGGTATCTACCCCTTCAGAAAATGTATACCTTTTAAGGGTTATTAGAAACGCAATTTTTCTCAAAGAGTCCATTGTTTGGAAGGTTGCAATATTCGTTCCGGAACCTTGAAATATCATGACGCCATTACTTTATTTATTTGGATTTACGCTTTACAGCTGGCTTCCCACATTCTTCCTTTGTTCGACATGACGATGTTCATTGTGGACACATATAAGAAACCCCTGCAGAGAGTGCAAGCCTTTGATTTAAAAATACTTTCTCTGTACTAGTTCAAAGTTCATACCTGTGAATTGTATGCAAAATATAAGCTTACGTATCACGTGACTGTACAGATACCCCCAGCAGACAGGAACGAAGATGGCAGAAGGAAACGAAGAGAGATCGTTTCTCGAGAAAATCAATGAAAATTTCCTCATATGTGGCATCTGTTCTGAGAGGTACAGGAGCGCGAAATGCCTACCTTGTCTGCATACCTTCTGTGAGCCATGCCTGAGTCAATTGCTGAAGAAAGCTGGAAAGTTGGATTGTCCGATATGTCGACGTACGTGTGCTGTTCCAAATGGTGGTGTTGCCGCTTTGCAGAATAATTTCTTCATCAATGATTTAGTCGAGCAGTTCAGATTGCGAGAAGACAGTAAGAACGAAGAGTCGACAAAGTGTGGCGGCTGCGAGGAATATGAAGGTGACGAGGCGAGATGTATTGAGTGTAATATGAATTTGTGTTCAACGTGTTTACGTACGCACAAACGAGTATCAGGAATCAGGTCACATCGACTAATGCCCCTTAAAGAGTACAAAGAAGCAAAGTTCGCCGACCCCACATCGGTGACTGCACCAAGGCGGTGTGATAAACATCCAAGTCACCCTTTGGCGTATTTCTGTGAGACCTGTGAAGAGGTGATTTGCCTTGAGTGTACAGTTATCGATCACAGAGCACCAGAACACAAACACCAATATGTTAAAGAATCTGCAAAAGACTACGTCAAGGACTTACAAAATTTGCTGACGAATTTGGCAGAAAAGGAACGAGCCCTAAAGCAGAGTAAATACCACATAGATACGAGAATGACGTCACTTGAGAAAAAATACAATGAAGAGAAAAGTAAGTTAAATGTTCACATCGAAGGCATTCTTCAGAAAGTTCGAAGTATAGGAACACTCTTTGCAGAGCAAATGAAATCCGAATACGAGTCTAGAAAGACGACTTTGCAGGGACAAATTAAGGAACTTCAGCGAACAGAAAATGATCTGTCAAGTACACGTGAATACATCAAGAACATCTCCGACTTTGGAAGCGCGGCACAGTTGATGACTGCCAAGAAGGGAATAACGTCACAAGCACATGAACTTATGAAGGCAGAAACGATAGTAAAACCAAAAGAAAGTGACTATATGGAATTCAAGAAAACCGATGTCCTTAAAAGGGTGGAAGCAGCTGATGTTGGAGAAGTACTTGGTCTCTCAACATGCTCGACTGTAGCTAAAAAGTCACTGTTCAGTGGAAGTAAGCTTTCTCTGTCAATAATGTTACAAGCCGACGACCATCAAGGCACGCCGCTATTTACTTCCGCTGACGAGGTACAGGGTACAATTACTGGGTGTGGTGACGAAAAACTGCAAATGCAGGTCAAATCAAGTAAGTCGAAATCGATACACCTTGAAAGTCAGTGCTTAAAACTTGACAAGGATTGTAAATTACGTGTGGTTGTTCATGGTACTCAAATAAACCCATTCACGAAGCTGAAACACAAGAGTGTAGAGCCACTACGATTTCATCGACATTACGGAGGGAGCGTGACATTTTCTTCAGATCATAACACCGCTACCCGCGAAGGAAGCAGTGCTATCATCTTTTCGCATAGGTCGGTAACTTTCGATGAAATACTATCGGTGAAGACAACAAAAGATTATAATGATGATAATCAACCCGTTAACCCTGCTTGGTTCTTTATGCCAAACGAAATTTCAATGTTTGGACTAACTAGTAAAAACCCCGAAGAAATGCCTAAATCGTATCTTCGAAACTTACGGCTTGACGAACTGAAGGATAGTACCAATTATTGGATGACACCTGTAAAATCTTTTGGAAATAGTTTTCGACTATGGGTGAGCAAAGGCGGAAAGATGCTGTGTTCGAGCAACAACGATGATGAACGTGTTGTCTTTCTTGACATAGATTTCAGTAAACCATTATGGTTTGTTTTCGCGTTGGGGGACGATATCAAACAAATTCAGCTGTTCAACTAGCGCTTTAACGACGAGATTCCTTTACTGAACGTAAAACGCGTTGTGTAACTTATACGTTGACATCGTTCTACCCAAGACTTGAACCTTTCTCTTTCGTTCCTCATCTCTTCATCTGAAGAACTTTATTAACTTGGGCACATCTATTACTTTGAATAAGTTTGCTCTTACATTGAAAACCATATTTGATATTTTAATTAATTTCTCAACATTTTTTGAAAAGCAACAATTATAGAAAGACAATTGGAAAATATTAATTTCAAGATTGCGTATATGTATTTCCATAATTTCTATATGTCGCTGCGACATTATAAAGTACAAATACTTCAACAAATATGCCATCAGTCACTTGTAAAGAAGGTGAAAATAAAATCCCCGTCAATACTTGAGCGTAGATTACTGTCCACAGGGAGTCGGTAGCTTGTCCATAAATTCGGTTTTACATCTGGATTTTCTTGTCAAATCGATACATCCTTTTCTTATTTAAGACTTATGTTGCTTAGGATGGTAACATTAAAGTTTATTTATACAAGTATTGCAATCGCTATGTTGTTGCAATCGATATCATTTTCATATTTGTCTTAATGTATTTTCGTCTAAAACTTCTTGTTCAATACCCTAGAAACGTAATTTCAAGTTTCTATGCATCATGAAGCACTTTAAAGGATTGTCTTCATTCGATCAAAATGTTTTTTCTTTAACATGTCTCATAAATACAAATAGGTTATTGGCTACTACAGATTACCAATTCAATATGGTTAGAAAGGGTACTTGTGTAAATATTATGAGAGTTCCTTCTTTTTGTTTTGTTTGTTTGTTTTTGAAGTTACGGAATTGACTTTAAGATAGATCGTCACAGTGGTTTTATTTATAAATTCCTATTGCTACTCATTTTATTATTGAAACTAATTTTAAGAAGTGCATTGATCAGTAAAATTAGAATTACCGAAATTAAATTTCGTTTTTAATGTATCACTAAAAAGAAACGTGGCTTTTCCCTGTGATCAGAAAGCCGCTGATACCTACGGTTTTAGAGTCATTATTTTCAGTCATCATTTAGTAAATTTTGATAAGAAAATATCGATGAAGGTTACAAAATCAAAATCAACGAACGAATGGTTATCTGTCACACTATGGATTCTCTTTCCATATACTTTATTTTATCTATCGGAGAAAAGTTTATGAAATGTCTTTACTGTATGTGTAAGACAAATTGGCTTCGATGTTAGTAAAATAATTTTTTGAATATAGTAATATCTGCCAGATTAAAGTATCGATGTTTTCCAATCCCGTGTGCGCATATATACACTGTAAAGTATTTGGAACTGGTAAACAGTATACTCATGCATTCGTTTGTTACCTGAAGGGCCTGAAAGTCGCGCCAAAGCAGTCAGTTTAACGAGGCCGAAGGTTTTAGGCGACTCTCAAGCCCGAGGAAAACAAACATATGCTCCCCGAATACCGGTCAATATGTGTTTACAACACACATTCTCCAGTTTTCTCGCCAAACATTGGGAGTGTCCTAAGGGGCGCCGTCAAAAGTTCAATGTAGGATAAAAAGCTTGATTCCCTTTGTTTCTCCCAAACCCCCCCACACCCCTTAAAACTTAATCGACTTATATTGAACCTATTGGCAGGCTGAGATCTTTCTATGTAAAGCGAAGCAAAGGACCAGTCAATTATGGGATGAAATAAAAAACAACTAAAATAATACTTCATTAACGCTGAGAACACATTTTAATTTTTTGTTTTATCCAATGAAAATACAATTACATATTAACAACAAACTTGAAGTTTATTGATGAGTGAACAAGAACAATACAAATTAAGTCAAGGTTTCTCCTTTCAGAGGTAAGACCTTAAATCGATTTGTCGGATAGAAAGTTTTTGGGGTCAAAACCCCCTACCCCCAAACTAAAAGGATTAAGTTTTTTATCCGACATCGAACTTTTGACGCCGCCCCTTAGACATCATCACTCGTCTCGATCATAGACGTCACTGCCATAATCTTTCCACAATGTACGCTTGCTTCGACGGCACTTTTTAATTTTTCAAGTAAACAATTGTTCTCAACTGTTAACTGCTTCACAGTATTTGGAAATTTAAAAGCCGTTACTTGCTCTTTGCATGTGTCTGCGTCAAGGTGATGCATACCCAGTCACCGAAAATTAACGAATCACTGAGGGTTTAGGACAAGGTGTGTTACGAAATGATTTATTATCATATGCCGATAAAACGAAGTTTTTTCAAACATTAATATAAATATCGAGCAAATTCTGTAATTTTAACCATTCTTTTGAATTCAATACAGGGAATCTTTACTTTTCTTTATTTTGTCAGTTTTCATGTTTACTCGATTACAAGTAATTTTGACAAAAAACTTTAACATTGTAATGTTTTCATACATAAAATGTATTTACCAGTTGTTCCGTTGTTTTGTGACTGTTTGACATTGAAAAATATCGGGGCATATTATTTCACCTATTCCAATCCTAAAGGCCTATTATCAATAATATTCATCTAGGAAATAAAAGCCCAGAGGTTTTTCAGCAAGAATGGGGTGTCATAGTCTCTTGTCTTATCTCTAAATTGACTGTCATTTATATGGTTGTGTCTATGAACAATTCTATTTCTTCGAGACATATTCACTTTTCCAATGAAAAGGCGTATTGGAATATTTCTGCATTGTCACTAGCAGCATTTTGCGAAAACAACACTATTTTTGTAACTTTGATAACTTAAACATTTCCACTTTTGTCATAACAAATTACAAAGTGGAGTACTTGCAAATGCATTATATTTTGCATATCTTTTTCACCAATTAATCCCAGCCCCGACGAAAATTCAACTGTAAACAATAACTTGATGTACTGACAATCTGAACATAAATGCAATATAATTTTAATTCTACTATAATAAGTTAACACCCTTCTAATGTTGATCAGTTTTCCCTCCACCAATATCCATCAAAACATGCAGTGTTTGTAGCCTGCATTCTTATCTGATGGAGAGAGAGACAGAGAGAAATTACAGGGAGAAAGGCCGACTGACGGACAGACAGAGAAAGACAGGCAGACAGTCAGACAGATAGACTGACTCACAGATACATTGTACGAACGGAAACGGAAAGAGAGATGAGTAGACAGATATAGATAAACAGAGGGAGAATAAAGAAAGAAAGACCAATAAACAGAACAGGAAGAGCAAAAAAGCATTTCAACAACTATTCTATCATTGTAATGTGCCGACCTTATTTGACTGTCGTATACAGAAGGCATCAAGGAGATTTCGTAAAATTTATCATGTAACTGATTCTGTGCACAGAACATGTAAGCTTATTTACTGGCAAAACTTCATTGCCCAACTTTTCATATTTTCATATCGGAGGAAAGTCAGCTTTTTAATCTTTGAGCGCACGCAGCTTATTTTTTCTTTCTGCTGAAGATTGAATTGTGTGGTTGCGAAAATTGCAGAATTTTCCCTACTGCGCTACAAGTTAACAGAAAGATGAAGTTTACTTAATATTGACTTTATCATAAGTTTGACATCAGATAAGTGTATTATCAATGCCTACACATAGAATAACATAAAACCAGGAGTGTCACAGTAAAAGCCTGGAGTTTCTTTAACAAGAATTTGATATCACTGTCCCCTTCTTATCATTTCTTGCCATTCCTTTGTAATGAATCGTTATATTTTTTTCCGAGGTTTATTAGCTTATGCTATAAGAATGTGAATTGGAAAATGTTACAAATATCCGTCATGCTCGGCTATAATTTTGCAAACAAAGTATTTTGTTGGTAAATTATAGTTCTGATAGCGGCTAAAGATTTGCAATATTTTGTCATAGCAAATACTTGTTTTCCCATATTATTCTTAAGATACACTGAAACACAAAATAGTGTCTTTGAAAAAAGCTATGATAAGAAGCAGTTATTTTTCCAATCATGCAGGGGCAGATGAAGGAACTTCAGCGTACACAACATGAGCTATCAAGTGCATGCGTGTACATCAGAACACCACAGATTTTGGTGGTTATTCATGGTCGCAAAGAAAGGAATGACGTCACAGGTACAGCAACCAATGAAGACAGAAACAGTAGTGAAACCAAAGAGGGGTGACTACACGTAAGCTGCCAGTTAGAAATGCTATTCGTACAAAAACATCTTAAAGATAATCGGAAGACGGCTAGGTTTGTCCATTATACTAAAAGTCTGTGATCATCGATGGGCACAATTTTTTTGCTTCAATGGACAAAGTTAGGTGTACAATTGTCGAATACAGTGACAGTGAGGAACAAACTCAAGTAAAGTCAGGGAAGGAGGGCGCTTTACTTCGATCTGGAAACTTACAGGTTGAAAGAGGCTGTAAATTATGTGTCTTGTTGTGCGGTATGCTGTAATTAAAAACCCCAAGATCGAAGCAGGCCGTTTATGGAACCCCTGGATTTCATTCGCGTTACGAAGGAAACGTGGCGTTCGGCAATTACAATATTAAAGCCTGCTTTGTTTCTAGTGTACATCTATGATGTTTAGTCACAGTCCGGTGACGTGTGACGAGAAAATATCAGTGAAAGTAAATCGCGAAGAGTTATATCGAACTGCGAAATTATTAGTTTCACTTTTGAAAGGCCAGACGAGAACAAGCGTCTACCATTTCTGCTAGGTTTACGACATCAAAAGGCGATCGATTGAATGAGGATAATTGGATCTTTCGAAGCCGGGTAACAGAAGATTGAAAAAAGTGTTTATTCCATAAGGCAACAATTCGCAGTAAAGGCATCGGTACCAGTAAACCACTATGGTTTGCGATTATTAGCTCTTCATGTACAGGACAAATTGATTTATTGTAAATTTAAGCAATTAAGACCATCCAAGCCCTCGTTTTCTCACTTGTTGAAATCATTTTCGGCAGCAAATGTCCTCCATGACATTCAACAATAAATGTTGTTCTTGAAATTAATTTTAAGAGTACAACATATATCTAAGAAATTTTCTGTTTTTGTAGCAGTCTGTTTCTTTCTTTCTTTGTTTGATTGTTCTGGACTGAGAACAAGCTTAAGCACCAGTGTCTATGAAATTCAGCGGTTTGAATTTTCTCATTTTAGAAAAAGGGCACTGTACTAAAAAAGAAAACCTTTGCATTCTGTATATTCCAACAAGTATTTGCTGTTCGTCTGAGGGATGATATATATCATATATATATATATATATATATATATATATATATATATATATATATATAATATAATATATAATCGTTTGTGTTTCTCTGTATTTTGTTGATATGTGCGTGTTATTTTAATATGCACTCTTTATGACATTATCAATAAAGGAAAGCTAGTTTTTCCAACTGTGCATTACGGACGCACGAAAATTCTTTTTCCTTATTGCTGAAGATTGACTTGGGTAAATTCCGAAAGAACAGGATTTTTCCCAACCGTATCTAATTCAATTTGTGAATTTCTTTTTGGAAAGACGTATAAAGGTAGAAACATACGCCGTAGTTTTTCTAGTCCCAATGGTAGAACTAGGGAAGAAATACATGCACCAGTTTTAAGATTCATTTTTATCAATTTGGGTCCTTGCGAAACAATGCCAATGTCCTTTGCTACACACTTGTTGATTCGTCTGGCGCAAAACTCTTATCGGATGGAAATACTGATAAACCAGTCATTTCGCTATTGATTGCGACCGGCCCAAGTCGAATATATAAGACACGATAGATATTCTTTTTTCATAGCTTAACCAAGCGTGCGCCCTCTCGATGTAGTCAATGCGTAAACACTGTCAACCTTTATTTGTTCTTCACAACGCAAATGTCGAGTCATGTGTGTCCAATAACTCTTTTCAATCAGACTCTGGTTTGTATGTTTTGTGTTAAAATAGGGTGTTGCTAAGGGCTTATTGGCATTACAGAGTTTAGCATGCGTGTCATGACATGAATGTTCCACTTGCCTATAGAAAGCCAGAAGAAGATGGCAGCAGGGAACGACGAGAAGTCATTTCTCGCGAAAATCGATGACAGTTTTCTCAGATGTGGCATCTGCTCGGACAGGTACAGGAGCGCGAAATGCCTTCCATGTCTACACACCTTCTGTGAGCCATGCCTGAGTCAACTACTGAAGAAAGCTGGAAAGTTGGATTGCCCGATATGTCGACGTACGTGTGCTGTTCCCTCTGGTGGTGTTGGCATGCTGAAGACAAATTTCTTCATCAATGATCTGGTCGAGCAGTACAGGTTTCAGGAAGGCGGTAAGAACGAAGAATCAACAAAGTGTGGCGGCTGCGAGGAAAATGAAGGTGACGAGGCGAGATGTATTGAGTGTGGTATGAATTTGTGTTCAACGTGTGCACGTCCGCATAGACGAATACCAGCAACCCGGTCACATCGACTGATGCCTCTCACTGCGTATAAGGAGGCAAAGTCCATTTCCCCCGCATCGGTGACAGTACCAATGCAGTGTGGAACGCATCAGGGTAACAAGTTGGATTATTTCTGTGTGACCTGTGATAAAGTGATATGTCTAGAGTGTACAGTTATCGATCACAAAGCACCAGAACACAAACACCAATACCTTAAAGAGTCCGCAAAAAACCTACGCCAAGGAGTTGGAAAACTGTTGACGAATTTGAATGACAAAGAACAGGAGGTTAATGAGAGCATAAATAATGTAGATAAGACAATAACATCACTTGAGAAAAGATTCGACGAAGAGAAAAGAAAGTTGTCAATCCACATCGAAGATATCATTCACCACGTGCAAAGTATTGGAACGCAAATCACAGAGAAATGAAATATGAGCTTGAATCTAGAAAGACAACCTTACACAGGCAAATGAAGGAACTGCAATGTATTGAGAATGATTTGACCAGCACACGTGACTACGTTCAGAATATTTCGCACTTCGGTAGCCCGGCACAGTTAATGACCGCCAAGAAAGGAATATCGTCACAAGCATTGAAACTTACGAAGGTAGAAACAAGAGTAAAACCAGCAGAAAGTGACTACATTGAATTTGAAAAGGCTAATGACCTTATTGAAATAGGAACTGCTAGCATTGGCAATGTACATGGTCTGGCAGTCCCTTCGAATGTGAACAAAACTTCGGAGCTAGCCCGAAGTCAGCTTGATATGACAACAGTACTAGAAGCCCATGATCATCAAGGTACACCACTGTTTACATCCGCGGACAAGGTTTCTGGCAGTTCTGGCGCCATTGCCAGATTGAGTGCCAGTGGAAAGCAAATGCAAGGAACACCCATGAGAAGGAGAGCCTTTCTGCTTGACAATGAGTCCTCAAAAAAGCATACCAAATCATGCATTTTGCTACGTGGTGGCCAGATGAAGAAGGAAGACCGTTCAGTGCCCTTGCGATTTCATGAATGCAACCAAGGAAACGTAGTATTTTCTTTTGATCGGAGATCGGCCATCACCTTCGGTAATCGTACCGTCGTTTTCGGTCACAGGTCAGTTGCTCTTGATGAAAAAATATCCGTAAGAGTCCAATACGAGGATGTTAACGTGTGCTACCCCTCCTCCAGAATAACATCAGTAGGATTTACAAGTAGATGCCCGGATGATATGCCCGCTGCATATCTAGAAGAGCTCGTGACCGGGCCGAGTCATATACAAACATTAAAGGATTATTGGTTGAAATGTATTTATGGTAAAATCGATATTCTCCGATTCTGGGTGCAGAAAGAAGGGCATCTACTGATTTCATTGGATAGCGATGACGCCACCGTACAGCGCACTGACATAGATACAAGTAAACCATTGTGGTTTGTAATTGTATGCAGTAAAAACACTAGAACAGAATTATTGTAAGTGTTTGATAAAAGCCGTAACTGTAACAAGGCATGAAAGGATTTCGTAAACTTAAAAACTTGTATTGATGATTCATATACAGCATATACAACATTATTTATCCTTTCAAATATCAAACCTCACGATGGTCGATATACCAAGTATCGAAAAGTTAAACTATTCTCAATTATAGTTGAAGGCAAGAATCTCATCCATAAACTGGGTGCTATTGGCAATTTTTCTTTGCAGACCAAACCTGTAATAATGTAAGTCAGAATGCAACTGGTGGAGTGGAGTAACTTTGGCGTGTTTGCATATTTAATCAAATTTAATGATTCAACAAAGTCGACTGCTTTTCGCATGTCTTGTTTGAGAGTTAACTGAAAAAAAAAACGATTTGACAAATTTGTGAATTGATTGAAATAACATATCCTGTTCACATGAGTTTTTCATTGAATTTACTATGCTTTATGGGTGTGAGTGTAGAAAATTAGCTGTGTTCTACAGATATCTTAGAATAAGTTATAAATAAATTATATGTGTCCACCTCTTTGTTTCAGAGATAGATAAGATGTTTAACACAAACTAACTAGCAGCTATCTTGGACTCCTAAAATTGGTGTCAATTATATTGTCAACAGAAAATGTTTTAAAGGCAACCATATAACTATTATAGAAAATATTGGCGATGCCCTGACCATGAACGTTTATTTACGGGCAAGGGCGAAAGAAAAGCCAAAAACTTGCGGTCGAGGCTTGTCGATCGCATCAATAAATGTTAATGGTGAGCGCAGAGTCTGTAATTTCCATTATATATGAACGAACCCGAGAAAACCGTCAAAATTTACGACGATTCCCCATGTGAAAGTCAACGGGCCCCAGAACTTGTATTGCACAAATAGTCTATTTTCTGAACAGTGACATGCTGCTCTGTATGCGAGCTCAATGATTCTTTTTCAGTGAGTAGTGTAATACGCAACGCTCTGTTAAGCTCGTTTTAAACATTTTGCAAATCCGGAGGCTTTTTTTGAAAAAGTGTCTAAACTTGGCCCACAAGTACTCCATTTCATTTTGTGATTGATTGTGATCTTGGCACAAATCATAATTTACTTTTAGGCTGTAAAGTTACGATATTTACGATACAGTGAGTTCTTAATATTATTATTCATATTCATGGGGCATATAAACAAGCTGTTACTGTGTTTTTCTGGTCGGTCACGTGGTTCAGCTCGACCAATTCAAATGTGACAGCACAGGACACGGTAATATGATGAATTTTCATGAGGGGGAAAAGGAGGTAAAATTTGTGAAAAATAAGTTCGTTCTTTGGTTTTAAGGCGAGATGGAAGCAGAGCAACCGATGGATACTTTTGACTACCCGGTAATATTTTGCAACATTTTTATTAAACAAGATAAGATATAATCAGTTACTACACGTTTTGCATACAATCTTGTATGGAATTTACGGTATGTTTGCAGTGTTGAATGTTATACAAATCAGTAATCAGAAATCATTTAAGTCTGTTAAGGGTTTATTGCAACGATACATGTTTTCAATTTGAATATATCAAGGAACAGCCGTCCGTGGACCTAAAATACAACTGTAGCCTATACGACCAGCAGTTGAAATGCCCGAGGACACATATTAAGTTCAGGTAGTATGCACCTCGAAAGTGAAAGACTTAAACTTTTCGCTCAAACTTTCGTTTATGAAACGATTAACCATTCTCTTACCAAAGCAACAATAAAAACGTAGGTGATCGTGCAAATTCGCAGCTAGCAAGACAAAGTACCCAACATTTTGCGATATTTAAAGTTCAAAAATAGCAATTCCAGTTTTAACTCTATGGGGAAAATAAAATTTTGAATTTTCGGAAAACTCAGCGGTTGAACGTTTTTCTATCTCCAAAATCGAAAATTTCATTTTTTCTTCATAACACAGAGACGTTAACACAGAGACGGCGACCATTTTGAATACAAAATATCGGTTATTCTTGAGTAATTTGTTTCTCTAGTGTCAAAATTTGCACGGTGACCCCGATTTTTATTCTTGATCTTGAAAGAAAATTATAGAAATATTCTTTGAGTAAAGTTTGAGAAAAAGTTTATGTCTTTCATTTTCGAAGCGCATTACTACCTTAAGTGTAGGCTGGTCGTTCCCATCGTCTACAATTAAAGGTTATAGGGTTGTCGTGTGCTACAAGAAATTATGGTATCTTTGCACGGTATGTTTGTTAACACCATTCACTGTGTTGACTGTCATGCAGTATGTGTCGATCTTATCAACCTGGTTTAGTCAATATTGCACTAGGCTATTTGCTTAACCTTTGTGTGTCTGTATTTGCTTAATTTTTTCAACACCATATTAAATTCCTCTATTGCCGTCTACTGGCGATGATTTTAACTTTTCAATAATTGTACAATTAAAAACCCCTCTTCAAATAAACTGTGTTTTATCTACCTCTTATCTGAATCTTTATTTTCAACAGGATGGAAAAAAAATTTTACCTGTTAAATTAACGTTTACTCGTAACGTCCTCCCTTGTAATGTATGACGCTATTTCCTATCTCCTTCTCGTAAGATTGTGAACACACCTTCACACTCCTTGGCTACGTGAGGGACGCTTCCAGATAAAATCTCTACAGAGGAGGGCTTTACATACTAAGCAAGAAAATACTTTATAATACAATGTCACAACGACGTGTGCTAACTTATCAACGAAAACAAAAACACGAGCACGTGCCGCATCAGCTGAATGGTGATTTTGTTTTGGTGAGGAATGAACAGATTTTTATCAAATCAGAACAAATAACCTCTTGGAGATGTTTGTGAGCAATATATGGTCACCGCATAACTTTATACTGATGTCTTGAAAAAGTGTATCCGTACGTTTTCTAACAAAAACATTAATAAAGGATTGTGGTTCCTTGTTGAGTGTTTGGTTTTAGTACGTCTTCGTCCATGTCCGAAGTTTTTGAAGCCACCGACGAGATGTTTGGTGTTACTAGCAATACACGTCGTACATTGTAATATCAGAATGCCAAATCACATTAGACTAAAATATGAGGATACGTTAAAAACAATTGAACTTATTTTCGCAACTTACTAATAACATACGACCTTTTTTATTTGTTTTGATATAGTTATTAATGTACATCAAGGAATGACTCTCATTTATTAAAAGAGTTCTTAAACGTTATTTATTATCACAGCAACGGTTGTATTAATGAAACCGAATTAATTTCGTTCGTGGTTAGTGATCTCACTCCCAGACGCAGAAACTTCTTGCAATTTCCTGGTTGCCATGGTTCCAATTTAGCTTTGTCATTTGATCGCCAATCTGCACACAGCAGCAACACTGGCAATAACATTGTTTTCAGCCACAGACCGGTCGGAGAAGGCGAGAAAATAGCCTTTAAAATCAAAGAAAATAAGTCACAAGTCACTGTTCAGACGATCGCGTGTGGAGATATTCTTCGGCTTCACTACAACTAAACCGAACTCATAAAAGCGTCCGAACTACCCGTGTGTGCCGTCCCTGAGTTACAAAACAAAGCTGGCTATTGGCTGGCGTGTTTGCCAAACGATTGCCGCAAAGTTGAGAATACTGTGGCGTTCTGGGTGAAGCGTACAGGAGAGATGAAGTATTCCATCAATGGTGTCTAAAAAGAAGTCTCCTGTGATGACGTCATCGTTGATTCCAAGGAACCAGTATGGGCCATCGTTGATTTCTACTCACGGACTGAAAGTATCAAGTTTTTTTTATATTGGCACAAAACACGCTCTTTGTAAAGGTATAATTACTTCCACAATACTCTTGCTTATTCAATAACAAAAATGATATTCCTTCGATTTCTTGGCAAAAAGTTTTGATATGTCGTACACCATTCAATATACATGAATATTTTCTTGTTAATGAGCGTTCTCATCAAATTAGAACACCCTGACATGTTCCTCCATACATTTTGAATGTAATGAGTAATATCATTGCGCTTCAAGCAGCAAATGCGTAACACCCTGACTATTCCCACTTGTTCATACATTGAAAGCCAAACCATTGTAAATAAATACTTGTGTCGTCGGGGGTAGGATCATTGGACTTTAAATGGAGAAACAAACATCAAGTATTTTGCCGACACATATATTTACTTGATAATCAATATACGACATAACGCGGCCACTCCATGGGCACTACACATGTTGCACTGTGAAAATAGTCAGCTATTTTGTACATCGTGCGCCTTAAAAATAAGCGCAACTTAAAAAAGAAGGCATGATACCAGTTTTTTTTTAAACTTCTACCCGTCTTACGTTCAAACTTGGAATTTAATCTATGATTGGCCGCATTTTACTGATTTTTCGCCAATGCTGAAGTGCCGTCTTCGAGAAGAGAGAGTAAAATATTGACTGTACGTTCAACGTGACAGACTGACTTATATTTGACTGTGTCGTTCAATGTTCCAAGACCTTTGCTGTTTGTTCCAAACCATGTGCACAGTATCCCATGATTCTCCTAATCAGTAATGTAACGATATCAATACATCTATTGTAACTATATCACTACGTCTATTGAGTAATATATCTCCTGGACTAAGCAGCTTTGAAGTCATTAAAAGTTTGACACGAGTACATTAAATGTATAAATTATATGCAAGTACAGTAGTGTAATATACCTCCGCAGTGAATGAGAGCATCAGTACAACGAATCTCACGCTAAATGGCCAGGTACCTGCCAAGTCGGTTTGCCTTCATCAAAGGTCCTTGAAGGTGACCCGAATTCTACACAATCTATGATCTGCGAATCTACCGGGGTCAGATTTGTTTCCACATCAGACGCTTTTATTTAAACATGTCACTACGACAGAGGTATGCGATAATGTAGGCATCGTATTAATTTGGTAGGCATACCATTAATTTTCGTTTTGTTGGATTCTACGTAGTTGGGCGGAGGTTAGGCTCATGGAAGAGCCCGTGATTGGTCAGGGAGCTCGACTGTTTTGTTTGCTTCGGAATACGATTGAAGTTATAAGTATGTTTTTCGTATCGCGGATTGAATGTCGCCCCTGCTGCAATATTACGGATTTTGCCGAGCGGTTCAGATCGCTCATGTCTTCCCTAGATGAATAGATATCATAGATTGTGGATTCAAATGCGATCAAAAATTACTGAATTTATCAACGACTAGCACCTGACTTCTGATGTTTGACTTTCCAGCATTTCGCACTCATAGCAACTATACACCAAACAGTGTACTCTGTATACTAGTAGATGCAAATCTCTGGCGCCAAATTCATGCAGTTGCGATGGCGACGGTGGATGATTCTGTAAATGATCAAGTAACATTAATAAGAGCAGTTAAGACAATTTTGAAACGTGCCATTTCAACGGTGTCAGAAAGCAAACGTTAGCTTCTAATGGTGTATGGTTTTAATATCCTTTCCGGGATCTTCCTTCCTTCAGAAGTAAAGGTAAAATATTTAGCTTTCCGAGAACAAAGATGAAGTACACTTGCGATATTCGTCAGACGATAGGACGTGAGAATTCGGTACATTTCGTCCAGGATACGATGCCGTATCTCTTGAAACTATTTGAATCCTCTACCCATATTCGTTGTTCGTGAATGTCACCTTTTGCATACTTTTTACTGAGGCTAAATGAAATTGCATTTTCTGTAACCCGACTGAAGAGTGCATTTAAAACGCCCCCATCCCATTTTGTTTTCCGCCGGTTAGGAGCGAAGAATGATCTTGACTGATTATGATGTTTATCTGACGGGTTTTACCCCATCAAAACTTAAAACAAACAAAAACAATAGTTTTTTGGAGGCATATAAATGGAAACACAGTGTCCTTTGGCGTAAGTTACGACAAAGTTATCCTTACCGAAATCATTTTAAATTACAGCGGTTACTTGTACGCAGCTGTCTAGAACATCTCTTCACAGAACTAATCGTGTATCCTCCGTGTGAAATTTCAAAATATTGAGATCATTTACCATCTGTTCTGTACCAATTGCGCTAGAAGTATGAGCTCGGCAATTTAGGGGAGAGTCTAGCGTTGACCCGGTAAATGTGTTGGCAATGGTATTGGCTACGCAACTGTGTTAATGGGGCGAAAGATGTTATCCTATACAGAGGGTCAAATTTACATTCAACCAAACGACAGGACAGTCAAGTATACAATAATAAGCATAGTGATTCGTTTTGTGAACGTACACGTTTACACACATCAACATTCCATCGTTACGAATCGTTGCAGAATTTCAACTCGATTCTGATTCTAAATATGCTTTTGCTGCGGTCGCCAACGAGGTCACACGTCAGCACAACAAAATGGATAAAACTCGCAAGGAATCAGATTTTCTTGCAAAGATAGACGAAAACTTTCTAGTCTGTGGCATCTGTTCGGAGAGGTACATAAATGCTAAAAGTTTGCCGTGCCAACACTTCTTCTGCGAGTCATGTCTTGGTAAACTGGTCGAGAAAACCGGGCGACTCGATTGTCCAATATGCCGTCGCACTTGCGCAGTTCCAGATGGAGGGGTGGAGAAGCTACCAAACAACTTCTTCGTCAATCAGTTAGTGGAAGAGTTCCAATTACGGGAAGAAAATATGGAATCGACTTTATGCGGTGGGTGCGAGTCAGAGCATGGTTGTGTCAGATGTATCGAGTGTAAAATGATTTTGTGCTCGTCTTGTGAAATTCCTCACGCAAGGTTGCTGGCAACCAAGTCCCATCGCTTATTAAAGTTGGATGAGTACAAGTCGTCAAGATTAAGTGACCCCTTTGATGTGTCACCGCCTATGAGATGTTCAAAGCACGAAGTTCACCCGTTGGCTTATTACTGTGATTCATGCGACGAGCCGATATGTTTCGAGTGTACGGTCATCGACCACAGAGCACCTGAACACCATCACCGGTACTTGAAAGACGCAGCCAGAGAATATGTTGCCGAACTGGAAAAGCTGCTGGCGCAGATGGCCGAGAAAGAGGGCGAAGCGAAAGAGAGTATAGATAACGCTATGAAAAGGCAGGAGCATCTGGATAGAAAGTATGAATTCGAGGAGATAAAGTTGAATTGCCATATCGACGGAATCGTTCAACAGGTACGAGAAATCGGAACACGACTATCGGAGAAGCTGAAATCTGAGTATATGTCGAGGAAGGCAGATTTGCAGAGACAAGTGAAGGAGCTTCAGTGTGCAGTCAACAACTTTGCGAGTACACGCGACTACATCAAGAATCTTTTGGATTTTCGTGACGCTGAGCAGGTGATTACTGCTAGGAAAGGAATAATGCTACAGACGGTACAACTGATGAAGACACAAACAAAAACAAGAGCAAATAAGAGAGATGTTTTCGAATTCATACCGGCAAATGATCTGATTGACTTAGATGTCTCCAAAATCGGTGGATCGCAGGATTAGCCAACCAATCAGTTTTCTCTGAAGTGCCCAAGCAGGCAGGTAACATTACAAGGTCAGTACCTGCTATCTATCAGGTACATACATTCCCTGTCAAGACTACTGGATCAGATAGCGAATCAGACGACAGATGTGCCGATGACAATGATAATGCTGTCGCTGCTGATGATGACACATTTCCACTGACAGGGCAGGGCGCAACTGCCATCGAGCCTCTAGGGTTTCACGGCCTTCACGGAACCAATGTGACCCTGTCATTGGACCGGAAGTCTGCTAACAGCAGTTGCATAGGAAACAATATTGTGTTCAGCAACAGATCAGCTAACTATGGCGAGAAAGTGAAAGTACAATTCAGTCAAAAAATGTCGTTTCTAAGGCGATCCCACGCCGACATAACGTTCGGATTTACCTCAAACGATCCAAACTCTCTGTTTTTGTCCAAGCTGCCACCACGCGCCATCCCTCTCCTGAAAGAAAACGACGGCTATTGGCTGCAGTGTCTCTCGAATGCCAACAGAAAGACACGTAATATCCTAGTGTTCTGGGTTACTCAAGTGGGAGAGATCAAGTACTCGATCAACGACGTCGACAAAGGAGTCGCACTGAATAATATACCAACTGTAGAATCATTATGGGCTGTTATCGACTTTTACTCAGAAATCAAAAGTATCGACTTAGTGTAGTGAACAATAATGTCAGAGACACAAATCATTCCTTTTAGTAGTGCACTAAAATGTTTGATCAACAGGGCATATATATCTCGACAAACAAGGTTGAAACAGTGTTCACATATAAGGCGATGCAATTATAAAGCGGTTGAAATATACAGGTGACGTATCACGCACCTCGATTTAAAGCCTTAAACTTTTGTTCAAACATTCCCTAGGAGAACTTTAAGCCGTTCCCTTTCGAAATAAATAAATCAAAATCAGGGGTGACCATGCAAAATGTGGCATTAGGGAAAGTAATGATCCGGCACTTACGCAACTTGAAATTCATGCAATCTCTATATAAAAAAGGGGGAATTCTTGAAATTTTCTAGTTTAACTAAAAAAAGGCGATGAAAATATTATTTATGAGCTTAAAAATAAGCCTCAATATGTGGTAGACGAAAAAGGCCTCGCAAAGTTTCAGAGTCCAACCTATCTCCAAGGTGCATTCTACCTTGTTTTTAAAATCGACAATGCCCAGATGCATGTCTCTTTTTAACCATATCTCTTTTAAATGTAATATAGATATTTTTCTACGCTGTGTAGTTTTAAAACTATTTTATCTAGTCATTTTAATAGGTCTTTTTTGGTTTGTGTATTTTTTTAATTTAATTGAACGTGTTACTTTTATGGTTGTCTTGTGATTTGCCTTGTGATGTTGTGACTGTTTTGTTTCGCAGATCTGTTAGTGGATTTACCTGTTGATCTGTGTATCAAATAAAATAAAAATGAAATAAAATAAAACTTACTTCCGGGAATTGTAATATTGTTTTTGAAAGATATATTTAGATACAACTATATACAGCAGTTTTGATACTGCCTGTCGTAGAACAATGAAATAAATACTTGTACCAGTTTTAGGATTCATTTTCATCGATTTGGGTCCTTGCAAAACAATGATGATTTTCTTCACTAAGGACTTGCTGATATTTCTACCGTAAAACTCATATGAAATGGAACTAATGATAAACCAATTATTTAGATATTGATTGCGGCCGTCCCCAGTCGGGCATATAGGATATGATAGAATTTGTGTTTTCAGAGCTGAACCAAGCTTGCGCCCTCTCGATATAGTCAATTCGTAAATGCTGTCAATCTTTCATTGTTCTTGACAACGTAAATATTGTGTCATGTGAGTCCAATAATTCTTTATAATCTTGCAAACACTGGTTTGTATGATTTGCGGTATAGGGAGTTGCAGAACGACGTATTGGCATTACACAGTTTGGCATACGTGTCATGACATGAATATTCCATCTACCCCCTTAAAGCGAAAACAAGATGGCAGCAGGGAACGACGAGAAGTCATTTCTTGAGAAAATCGATGAAAATTTCCTCATATGCAGCATCTGCTCGGAAAGGTATATCAAAGCCAAATGCCTTCCTTGTCTGCATACATTCTGTGAACCATGCCTGGGTCAAGTTTTGAAGAAAACCGGGAAGCTGGATTGCCCTATTTGTCGACGTACGTGTGCTGTTCCACGTGGCGGTGTTGGCATGCTGCAAAACAATTTCTTCATCAATGATCTTGTGGAGCAGTTCAAGTTACGGGAAGGAGGTAAGAGTGAATTGTCAACGAAATGTGGTGGCTGCCAGGAAAATGAAGGTGACGAGGTGAGATGCATTGAGTGTGATGTGAATTTGTGTTCAACTTGTGCACGTCCGCACAGACGAGTACCAGCAACCCGGTCACATCGACTGATGCCTCTCACTGCATATAAGGAGGCAAAGTCCGTTCACCCCGCATCGGTGACAGTACCAATGCAGTGTGGAACGCATCAGGCTAACAAGTTGGATTATTTCTGTGTGACGTGTGATGAGGTGATTTGTCGAGAGTGCACTGTTATCGATCACAAAGCACCAGAACATAAACACCAATACCTTAAAGAGTCCGCAAAAATCTACGCCAAGGAGTTGGACAAACTGTTAACGAATTTGAATGGCAAAGAACAGGAAGTTAATGAGAGCATAAATAATGTAGATAAGACAATAAGATCACTTGAGAAAAGATTCGACCAAGAGAAAAGAAAGTTGTCAATCCACATCGAAGATATCATTCACCACGTGCAAAGTATTGGAACGCAAATCACAGAGGAAATGAAATATGAGCTTGAATCTAGAAAGACAAACTTACACAGGCAAATGAAGGAACTGCAATGTATTGAGAATGATTTGACCAGCACACGTGACTACGTTCAGAATATTTCGCACTTCGGTAGCCCTGCACAGTTAATGACCGCCAAGAAAGGAATATCGTCACAAGCACAAGAACTTACAAAGTTAGAAACAAAAGTACAACCAGTAGACAGTGATTACATTGAATTTGAAAAGGCTGATGACTTTATTGAAATAGGAGCTGCTAGCATTGGCAATGTACATGGTCTGGCAGCCTTTCCGAATGTAAACAAAACTTCGGAGCTAACCCGAAGTCAACTTGATGTGTCTACAACACCAGAAGCCCATGATCATCAAAGTACACCAGTATTTACGTCCGCGGAGGAGGTTTCTGGCGCCATTGCCAGATTGAGAGACGGTGAAGAGGAAATGCAAGGAAGATCCACAATAAGTGCTCAGTGGCAGATGAAGTTGCGATTTCATCAATGTAACCAAGGAAACGTTGTGTTTTCTTTTGATCGAAAATCGGCCATCACCTTTGGAAATCGCGCCGTTGTTTTCGGTCATAGGTCAGTTGTTCTTGGTGAGAAAATATCATTACGAGTCCGCGATGAGGACATTAGCGTGTGCTACCCTTCGTCCAGAATAACATCAGTAGGATTTACAAGTAAATGCCCGGATGATATTCCCACTTCATATTTAGAAGAGCTCGTGACGGGGCCGAGTCATATACAAACATTACAGGATTTTTGGCTTAAATGCATTTATGGTAATATCGATATCATCCGTTTCTGGGTGCAGAAAGAAGGACATATGCTCATTGCATTGGATAGCGATGATGCTACCGTACAGCGCACTGACATAGATACAAGTAAACCATTGTGGTTTGTGATTGTGTGCAGTAAAAACACACGAACAGAGATATTGTAGGTATTTAATAAAAGCCGTATCTGTAACGGGGCATAAAAGGATTATGTAAACTTAAAACTTGTATTGATGGTTCATATACAACACTATTTATTCTTTCAAATATCAAATCTCACGATGGTCGACGTACCAAATATTAAAAGGTTCGAGTATTCAATTTCAGTTGAAGGCAAGAATCTCATCTGTAAACTAGATACTATTTTTAAGTTTTGTTGTAGACAAAACCTGCAATAATATGAGCAGGAATGCAACTTCTTCACATGGAATATTCTTCATTAGTTTGATTTAAAGTGGAGTGACTTTGGCGTGTTTGCATATAATCCATTTAATAGTCTTTCGACAAAGTCGACTGTGTTCACATGCCTTGTTTGAAAGCTATATCAAAAAAGTAGGTGAACAAAATTGAGAATTTATTGAAATAACATGTCCTGTTTATTCGAGTCTTTCATTGAATGTACAATGCTGTATGAGCGTGTGTAGAAAATTAGCTGTGTTCTATAGATATCTCGGAATTAATTATCAATAACTTGTATATTTTAACCTCTTTGTTCCTGAGTTATGATATGTATAATAACACAAATTAACTAGCAGCTATCGTGGACTCCTATATGATAATTCGTCAAAACATTCCTCAAACTGCAGGCAACCGCATAAATATTGTGTGTTCGTGCAAAAAGAGGTAAAAAGTGTAAACAAGAATTCCGTTCTGTTGTTTTAAGGTGACACGGAAGCAGAGCAAGCGATTGATACGTTTGGCCAATATTTTCAACATTTTAATTTAACAAGATGGGATATAATCAGTTACCACAAATTTTGCATACATTCTTGTATGGAATTTACTGTATTGACATAGTTTGAATATTTTAAAAATCAACCCTAAAAATTATTAAAGTCTAGCTGTCAAGGGTTTATTGCGATGATATATGTTTTCAATTCGAATATGCGAATGTAATATCTGTCTATCGGCCTAGCATACGATTGCAGCGTATACAGCCAACAATTCATATGCCAAAGGACACATATGAAGTAAAGTGTAGGCTGGTCGTTCCCATAGAATACAAGCAATGCTTATAGGGTTGTCGTGTACTATTAGAAACTATGGTACTCTTGTAGAGGTTGTTTGTTGAAACACTTCGGTGTGTCGACTGTCAACTTCAAGCAGTATGTATCGAGCTTATCAACCTGGTTCAGTCAATACTGCACCAGGCTATTTGCCTAACCCTAGTGTGACCTAATGTCTTTGTTTGCTTTAGAATTTTTAATGTCGTATTAAATCCCTCTGTTGTCGACTATTTGCTATAATTATAACTTTTGTATAATTTTAAAATTACAAACCCTCTTCAAATAAACTGTTGTTTTATTTACCTCTTATTTTTAATTATCTTTATTTGTGGTAGGATGGGAAAATTGTACCTATTAAATTATTTTATACTAAGCAAGAAAATAATTTATGATACAATGTCACAACGATGTGAGATAACTTATCGATGGAAAAACACGAGCACGTGCAGCATCAGCTGAATGGTTATTTTTATTAGGAACGAACAGATCTCATCAAGCCAGAGCAAATAACCTATTGGAGATGTTTCTGAGCAAGATATGGTCACTGCATAATTTTATACTGATGTATTTAAAACTCGCATCCGTAATTTTTCTATAAAAACATTGATGAAGGATGGGAATGGAATGTGTAAGTGTTTTGTTTCCGTACATCTTCAAACATGTGAGTTTTTGAAGCGACCGACGAGATGTTTGGTCACAACAGCAATTACGTCGAACGATGTAATATCAGAACGCCGCATATAGACTGAGATAAGAGGAAAAGTTACAAAAACAATTTAACTGAAATCTCATAACTTTATTATTAGTGTACGCCAAAGAATGACTATCTTGTATTACAATAGTTATTAAACGTCATTTATTATCGAAGCAACTGTTTGTATCACCCTTTATCAATGGATATAATGTGACGACGTTAATATTCTACAAATGAGATAACGACAAGCCGGCTATGATTGATCTACTCAAATCGAGATGTCTAATCTTTACATAGCGATAGTATACCTATTGAAATAAGAGACAGCTTACATCTTGAGAAATAAAAAATACATTTCAATGGTATAGCATACGTCAAGCAATTATCTACATATATCTCATCCCTTAAGGTAGAACGCACCTCGGATTTGTATTACCCCTATTTGTAACAATCAACCCTATTTGTAACAAAATTTAATTTTCAAAAAAACTTTGCCGTATATGTTGAAATATTAATAAAATATGCATATTTGTATGTTTGAGGGCAATTTTCTTTTTTTTTCCTTGTCAAAACTCATTTTTCCGAAACTGCTTTTGTTACAAATTGGGTTGATTGTTACAAATAGGGGTGACATGTGTCAACCCTATTTGTAACAATCAACCCTATTTGTAACAAAACCTAAATTTCAAAGAAACTTGGCCGTATTTGATGAAATCTTGATGAAATATACATATTAGTATGTTCGGGGGCAATTTTCTTTGTTTTCCTTGTTGAAACTCATTTTTCCGAAATGCTCATGAGATTAAATTTCGTTGTGCAGGTTCCTAGGATAAGAGCCCTACTCGTAAGATATAATCAAGTCGTGCAAATACATGCCAAAGGTTTGTTTTGGGGCAATTCACCATTTTCGGTCAAAAATGTTAAAAATCTTGTTTTCTGACCGAAATCATACTAAACCTATATGGGTTAACTTTTGTTACAAATTGGGTTGATTGTTACAAATAGGGTTGACGTGTCAACCCTATTTGTAACAATCAACCCTATTTGTAACAAAATTTAACCAACTTGAAACTAAACCTAATTTTCTACAAAACTTGGCCGTATTTGATGAAATCTTGATGAAATGTACATATTAGTATGTTTTGGGGCAATTTTTATTTTTTCCTTGTCGAAACTCATTTTTTCCGAAAATGCTCGTTAGATTAACTTTCGTTGTGCAGGTTGCCTAGTATAAGAGGCCTACTCGTAAGATATAATGGAGTTGTGCAGATAGGTTTGTTTCGGGGCAATTTTCACCAATTTCGGTCAAAAATGTTAAAAATCTTGTTTTCTGACCGAAATCATAATAAACCTATATTGGGTAACTTTTGTTACAAATTGGGTTGATTGTTACAAATAGGGTTGACCTGTCAACCCTATTTGTAACAATCAACCCTATTTGTAACAATCAAGCCTATTTGGAACAAAATTTAACCAACTTGAAACAAAAAACCTAATTTTCTACAAAACTTGGCCGTATTTGATGAAATCTTGATGAAATATACATATTAGTATGTTTTGGGGCAATTTTTATTTTTTACTTGTTGAAACTTATTTTTTCCGAAAATGCTCGTTTGATTAACTTTCGTTGTGCAGGTTGCCTAGTATAAGAGGCCTACTCGTAAGATATAATCGAGTTGTGCAGATACATGCCAAAGGCTTTTCGGGGCAATTTTCACCATTTTCGGTCGAAAATGTTAAAAATCTTGTTTTCTGACCGAAATCATACTAAACCTATATGGGGTTAACTTTTGTTACAAATTGGGTTGATTGTTACAAATAGGGTTGACGTGGCAACCCTATTTGTAACAATCAACCCTATTTGTAACAAAAGTTAACCAACTTGAAACAAAACCTAATTTTCAAAAAAAACTTGGCCGTATTTGATGAAATCTTGATAACATATACATATTAGTATGATTTGGGGCAATTTTTATTTTTTCCTTGTCGAAACTCATTTTTTCCGGAAATGCTCGTTAGATTAACTTTCGTTGTGCAGGTTGCCTAGTATAAGAGGCCTACTCGTAAGATATAATCGAGTTGTGCAGATACATGCCAAAGGTTTGTTTCGGGGCAATTTTCACCATTTTCGGTCAAAAATGTTAAAAATCTTGTTTTCTGACACAAATCATACTAAACCTATATGGGGTTAACTTTTGTTACAAATTGGGTTGATTGTTACAAATAGGGTTGACGTGTCAACCCTATTTGTAACAATCAACCCTATTTGTAACAATCAACCCTATTTGTAACAATGTTTAATAATTTTGTAAAAAAACCTAATTTTCAAAAAACTTGGCCGTATTTGATGAAATCTTGATGAAATATGCGTATTTAGGTCTATATTTTGGGGAAATATGTCGTTTTTCAAAAAAATATGTTTTCTAAAATTGCGAGGTGGTTTGTTTTGAAATTTGGTATACAGGTTTCTGGAGATAATTCCTTCAAGACGTATTGAATTGTGCTGATCTATGCACGACTCTTTTTTGGCAATTTCGCCATTTTTGCTAAAAAAACAGGTCAAAAATCTTCTTCTTAGAATCTACTCGTCCTATTGCTTTGACATTTTGTATGAAGGTTCCTTGTGGTGACGTTTTACCTAATTTTCAGATAATTCATCACAGATACGGCCTTGGCATTTGTTTGGATTCATTTGAACCCTCAATGCCGCTGCTTTAATTTATACACTTGTTGTTTATTGTAGGCTCTTGTTGGTTGTTTCGGCAAAAGGGTTTTCATTGCTTCCCACTTATCAAGTTCTTCCAAATATTTTGACGGGCTTTCTTTTTTATCCTTTGTTTTGATATGTGTTGAGCCTAAATGTTGTTGTGAAGATCAAGTCATTTTATGTTGTGAATGTTTGTTTGTTTGTTTTTTCTATTTACGGTTTTGAGTATGGTTTCTGTTTGGTTTATGTTGCCGTGCATTCTCTGTCTATTAATTTGCTTGTGAAGAATGCTACATTTTTTCTTGAAATCGATTGGGTATTGCATGTAGGCGAGTATCTAAGAATTTTGCCTTTGATGGGTCCCTTAAAGGTTGGTTTTGGTTGATCCTCTGAGCAGGCATTGGAACATTCCAGTTGGTTTTGCATTTGTTTTAATATCAAGAATGATTTCTTAGTTTTGCTTTTAGCCCTGAAATATTTCAACGTCGGAAAATGTTTTTTTTTTAGGTATTTCTCAACTGTAAATTCAAATGTTGAATGCATTTCCAGTGTCAGTAGTGTCATGAAGTCTAAAACCATTTTAATATTCAAATTGAATATTCGTCAGTTTGTATAACCTGCTGTAGGGAGATTTTCACTGACAATTAACTAGGAGACAGAGACACAAGGGTAATTTCCCACTCGATGTTGCTGCCGAGCGCTGATGGATAAGTAACTCTATGACCTTTGATGAAGGGATGAGTCAAGTGCATGGCATATTTCGTATCATAAACCTCAAGAGGTAGACTATCATAAACGATGTTATTATCTGCATCGGCCGCACCACTTCTTAGATTCGGAGATTTTCATTCTGAATACTCTTCAGAATCACGTTTCATCTCTACTTTTTATGTTCATAGGGATCACGATAACATTCAATAACATTATGATTACTAAGATCGAGAAGTATCTGTCCCTCGAATTCTAAAACAATGCACTTGATTATATTTTTATGATATTCTGAACTACTCGGTTATTTGGGTGACCGATACTATAAGGTCAAATACCAGATCGAAGGTATCTGGAACATAAACGACTCCACTCTCTAACTTTGGACACCGTATGTGTAGTGTCTCACCTATCTGTGCCTGGCTTGGGTTATGAGTAACTACATGATGGGTCCTTTCTGCCTTAATTCCATATGGTTTTCGGCTGCTGAAGCTTGATAAAATTATCGATTTTACGGCATTGTCATTGCTGTACGGCATTATTAGTGGAGTAATACAGAGAAAAATACGACTGAAGGAGGAAAAAAATATAGAACTCGAGGGCGACGTGATTGAAAGTTTTTAAAATTAAAGTTTGATGATGATTTAAGTTACTATGAAGCATCCTTTACAGAGGCCGACCAAAGTCTCGGTGGCCTGCAGATGGATAGGATAGGCAAAACAAAAATTTGTCCTGTTCCGATAACCCGACCTACCCTATTTTTTAGACTGCGACCCTAAACGTTTTAGCAACGTAAACACGGAAGAAACAAAAAGACAGAAAAACCCCGTAAAATCACGTGTTCGTCACCTGATATTTGATTTTTGCTTGGGACGTCGACGTCTTTTATGTAATTAGTTATGTAATTAGTCCTTTAATATGAATGATACGCTTTTTCTGGAAATGTTGTGGTAAGTGTTAGATCGCCCTGAACCCCTGAAAAGTGCATATTTAAAAAAAATATAGGGGAAAAGAAAACCAGCCGACCTAACTGCCCTATTTTGAAACCATGTTATTGGAAGAGCAAAATTTATGTTTTAAGTGTTACAAATAGCGTTAACTTTTGATACAAATAGGGTTAATATGACTTCTGTCAGAAAAGAAGATTTGTTTTGCATTTTAGACCAAAATTAGTGACTGATGCCCCACCAAATTTTGGCATATATCTGAAAAACATGATTACCTCTTAGATGGAGGCCTTTTATCCCTAGAAACCTGCACGCCGAAATTTTATCTAATGAGTAGTTTAAGAAAAAAATGAGTTTCGACAAGGAAAAAATAAAAATTGCCCAAAACATACTAATATGTATATGTCATGAAGATTTCATCAAACACGGCCAAGTTTTTTTGAAAATTAGGTTTTGTTTCAAGTTAGTTAAATTTTGTTACAAATAGGGTTGATTGTTACAAATAGGGTTGACACGTCAACCCTATTTGTAACAATCAACCCAATTTGTAACAAAAGTTAACCCCATATAGGTTTAGTATGATTTCGGTCAGAAAATAAGATTTTTAACATTTTCGACCGAAATTGGGGAAAATTGCCCCGAAACTAATCTATCTGCACAACTGGATTATATCTTACGAGTAGGCCTCTTATACTAGGCAACCTGCACAACGAAAGTTAATCTAACGAGCATTTTCGGAAAAAATGAGTTTCGACAAGGAAAAAATAAAAATTGCCCCAAAACATACTAATATGTACATTTCATCAAGATTTCATCAAATACGGCCAAGTTTTTTGAAAATTAGGTTTTGTTTCAAGTTGGTTAAATTTTGTTACAAATAGGGTTGATTGTTACAAATAGGGTTGACACGTCAACCCTATTTGTAACAATCAACCTAATTTGTAACAAAAGTTAACCCCATATAGGTTTAGTATGATTTCGGTCAGAAAATAAGATTTTTAACATTTTCGACCGAAATTGGGGAAAATTGCCCCGAAACTAATCTATCTGCACAACTGGATTATATCTTACGAGTAGGCCTCTTATACTAGGCAACCTGCACAACGAAAGTTAATCTAACGAGCATTTTCGGAAAAAATGAGTTTCGACAAGGAAAAAATAAAAATTGCCAAAAACATACTAATATGTACATTTCATCAAGATTTCATCAAATACGGCCAAGTTTTGTAGAAAATTAGGTTTAGTTTCAAGTTGGTTAAATTTTGTTACAAATAGGGTTGATTGTTACAAATAGGGTTGACACGTCAACCCTATTTGTAACAATCAACCCAATTTGTAACAAAAGTTAACCCTATATAGTTTAGTATGATTTCGGTCAGAAAACAAGATTTTTAACATTTTTGACCGAAAATGGTGAAAATTGCCCTAAAACAAACCTTTGGCATGTATCTGCACGACTTGATTATATCTTACGAGTAGGGCTCTTATCCTAGGAACCTGCACAACGAAATTTAATCTCACGAGCATTTTCGGAAAAATGAGTTTCAACAAGGAAAACAAAGAAAATTGCCCCCGAACATACTAATATGTATATTTCATCAAGATTTCATCAAATACGGCCAAGTTTCTTTGAAATTTAGGTTTTGTTACAAATAGGGTTGATTGTTACAAATAGGGTTGACACATGTCACCCCTATTTGTAACAATCAACCCAATTTGTAACAAAAGCAGTTTCGGAAAAATGAGTTTTGACAAGGAAAAAAAAAGAAAATTGCCCTCAAACATACAAATATGCATATTTTATTAATATTTCAACATATACGGCAAAGTTTTTTGAAAATTAAATTTTGTTACAAATAGGGTTGATTGTTACAAATAGGGGTAATACATGGGCTAACTAGTCAAATCCCGATGAAATGCCTCAATCGTATCTACGAAATTTACGGCTTGACGAATTGTAGGATTGTACCAATTACTGGATTACACCTGTAAAATCTTTTGGAAATAGTTTTCGACTATAGGTGAGCAAAGGCGGAAAGATGCTGTGTTCGAGCAACAACGATGATGACGTGTTGTTTTTCTTGACATAGATTTCAGTAAACCATTATGGTTTGTTTTCGCGTTGGGGGACGATATCAAACAACTTCAGCTGTTCAACTAGCGCTTTAACGACGAGATTCCTTCACTGAACGTAAAACGCGTTGTGTAACTTATACGTTGACAACGTTCTACCCAAGACTTGAACCTTTCTCTTTCGGTCCTTACCTCTTCATTTGAAGAACTGTATTAACTTGGGCACATCTATTACTTTGAATAAGTTTGCTCTTACACTGAAAGCCACATTTGACATTTTAATTAATCTTTCAACATCTTTTGAAAAGCAACAATTATAGAAAGACGATTGGAAAATATTAATTTCAAGATTGCGTTATGTATTTCCATAATTTCTATATGTCGCTGCGACATTATAAAGTACAAATACTTCAACAAATATGCCTTCAGTCACTTGTAAAGAAGGTGAAAATAAAATCCCCGTCAATACTTGAGCGTAGGTTACTGTCCACAGGGAGTCGGTAGCTTGTCCATAAATTCGGTTTTACATCTGGATTTTCTTGTCAAATCGAAGCATCCTTTTCTAATTTAAGACTTATATTGCTTAGGATGGTAACATTAAAGTTTAAATTAAATTTATAATTTATTAAATTATAATTTATTAAATTTATACAAGTATTGCAATCGCTATGTTGTTGCAATCGATATCATTTTCATATTTGTCTTAATGTATTTTCGTCTAAAACTTCTTGTTCAATACCCTAGAAACGTAATTTCAAGTTTCTATGCATCATGAAGCACTTAAAGGATTGTCTTCATTCGATCAAAATGTTTTTTCTTTGACATGTCTCATAAATACAAATAGGTTATTGGCTACTACAGGTTACCAATTCAATATGGTTAGAAAGGGTACTTGTGTAAATATTATGGGAGTTCCTTCTTTTTGTTTTGTTGTTTGTTTTTGAAGTTACGGAATTGACTCTAAGATAGATCGTCACAGTGGTTTTATTTATAAATTCCTATTGCTACTCATTTTATTATTGAAACAAATTTTAAGAAGTACATTGATCAGTAAAATTAGAATTACCGAAATTAAATTTCATTTTTAATGTATCACTAAAAAGAAACGTGGCTTTCCCTGTGATCAGAAAGCCGCTGATACCTACGCTTTTAGAGTCATTATTTTCAGTCATCATTTAGTAAATTTTGATAAGAAAATATCGATGAAGGTTACAAAATCAAATCAACGAATGAATGGTTATCTGTCACACTATGGATTCTCTTTCCATATACTTTATTTTATCTATCGGAGAAAAGTTTATGAAATGTCTTTACTGTATGTGTAAGACACATTGGCTTCGATGTTAGTAAAATAATTTTTTGAATATAGTAAGTTGTATATCTGCCAGATTAAAGTATCGATGTTATCCAATCCCGTGTGCGCATATATACACTGTAAAGTATTTGGAACTGGTAAACAGTATACTCATGCATGCGTTTGTTACCTGAAGGGCCTGAAAGTCGCGCCAAAGCAGTCAGTTTAACGAGGCCGAAGGTTTTAGGCGACTCTCAAGCCCGAGGAAAAACAAACATATGCTACCCGAATACCGGTCAACATGTGTTTTGCAACACACATTCTCCAGTTTTCTCGCCAAAAATTGGGAGTGTCCTTAGGGGCGCCGTCAAAAGTTCAATGTAGGATAAAAAACTTAATTCCCTTAGTTTTCCCCCAACCCCCCACCCCCTAGAAACTTAATCGACTTGTATTGAACCTATTGGCAGGCTCTTTCTATGTAAAGCGAAGCAAAGGACCAGTCAAGTATGGGATGAAATAAAAAACGACTAAAATAATACTTCATTAACACTAAGAACACATTTTAATTTTGTGTTTTATCCAATAAAAATACAACAATATTAACAACAAACGTGAAGTTTATTGATGAGTGAACAAGAACAATACAAATAAAGTCAAGGTTTCTCCTTTCAGAGGTAAGACTTTAAATCGACTTGTCGGATAGAAAGTTTTTGGGGTCAAAACCCCCTACCCCCAAACTAAAAGGATTAAGTTTTTTATCCGACATCGAACTTTTGACGCCGCCCCTTAGACATCATCACTCGTCTCGATCATAGACGTCACTGCCATAATCTTTCCACAATGTACGCTTGCTTCGACGGCACTTTTTAATTTTTCAAGTAAACAGTTGTTCTCAACTGTTAACTGCTTCACAGTATTTGGAAATTTAAAAGCCGTTACTTGCTCTTTGCATGTGTCTGCGTCAAGGTGATGCATACCCAGTCACCGAAAATTAACGAATCACTGAGGGTTTAGGACAAGGTGTGTTACGAAATGATTTATTATCATATGCCGATAAAACGAAGTTTTTTCAAACATTAATATAAATATCGAGCAAATTCTATAATTTTAACCATTCTTTGAATTCAGTACAGGAAATCTTTACTTTTCTTGATATTGTCAGTTTTCATGTTTACTCGATTACAAGTAATTTTGACAAAAAACTTTAACATTGTAATATTTTCATACATAAAGTGTATTTACAAGTTGTTCCGTTGTTTTGTGACTGTTTGACATTGAAAAATATCGGGGCATATTATTTCACCTATTCCAATCCTAAAGGCCTATTATCAATAATATTCATCCAGGAAATAAAAGCCCAGAGGTTTTTCAGCAAGAATGGGGTGTCATAGTCTCTTGTCTTATCTCTAAATTAACTGTCATTTATATGGTTGTGTCTATGAACACTTCTATTTCTCCGAGAAATATTCACTTTTCCAATGAAAAGGCGTATTGGAATATTTCTCCATTGTCATATAACCTGGCTATTATTTTGCGAAAACAACACTATTTTTGTAACTTTGATAACTTAAACATTTCCACTTTTGTCATAACAAATTACAAAGTGGAGTACTTGCAAATACATTATATTTTGCATATCTTTTTCACCAATGAATCCTGGTTCCGACGAAAATTCAGCTGTAAACAATTACTTGAAGTACTGACAATCTGAACACAAAGGCAATATAATGACAATTCTACTATAATGAGTTAACACCCTTCTAATGTTGATCGGTTTTCCCTCCACCAATATCCATCAAAACATGCAGTGTTTGTAGCAAGCATTCTTATCTGATGGAGAGAGAGACAGAGATAAATTACAGGGAGAAAGGCCGACTGACGGACAGACAGAGAAAGACAGGCAGACAGACAGACTGACTCACAGATACATTATACGAACGGAAACGGAAAGAGAGATGAGTAGACAGATGTAGATATACAGAGGGAGAATAAAGAAAGAAAGACCAATAAACAGAACAGGAAGAGCAAAAAAGCATTTCAACAACTATTCTATCATTGTAATGTGCCGACCTTATTTGACTGTCGTATACAGAAGGCATCAAGGAGATTTCATAAATTTATCATGTAACTGATTCTGTGCACAGAACATGTAAGCTTGTTTACTGGCAAAACTTCATTGCCCAACTTTTCATATTTTCATATCAGAGGAAAGTCAGCTTTTAAATCTTTGAGCGCGCGCAGCTTAATTTTTCTTTCTGCTGAAGATTGAATTGTGTGGTTGCGAAAATTGCAGAATTTTCCTACTGCGCTACAAGTTAATAGAAATATGAAGTTTACTTAATATTGACTTTATCATAAGTTTGACATCAGATAAGTGTATTATCAATGCCTACACATAGAATAATATAAAACCAGGAGTCTCAGAGTAAAAGCCTGGAGTTTTTTTAACAAGAATTTGATATCACTGTCCCATCTTATCATTTCTCGCCATTCCTTTGTAATGAATCGTTATATTTTTTCCCGAGATTTAATAGCTTATGCTATAAGAATGTGAATTGGAACATGTCACAAATATCCGGCATGCTCGGCTATAATTTTGAAAACAAGTATTTTGTTGGTAAATTATAGTTCTGATAGCGGCTAAAGATTTGCAATATTTTGTCATAGCAAATACTTGTTTGCCCATCTTCTTCTTAAGATACACTGAAACACAAAATAGTGTCTTGAAAAAAGCTATGATAAGAGGCAGTTATTTTTCCAATCATGCAGGGGCAGATGAAGGAACTCCAGCGTACACAATATGAGCTATCAAGTGCATGCGTGTACAACAGAACACCACAGATTTTGGTGGTTATTCATGGTCGCAAAGAAAGGAATGACGTCACAGGTACAGCAACCAATCAAGACAGAAACAGTAGTGAAACCAAAGAGGGGTGACTACACGTAAGCTGCCAGTTAGAAATGCTATTCGTACAAAAACATCTTAAAGATAATCGGAAGACGGCTAGGTTTGTCCATTATACTGAATGTCTGTCATCATCAATGGGCACAATTTTTTGCTTCAATGGACAAAGTTAGGTGTACAATTATCGAATACAGTGACAGTGAGGAACAAACTCAAGTAAAGTCAGGGAAGGAGGGCGCTTTACTTCGATCTGGAAACTTACAGGTTGAAAGAGGCTGTAAATTATGTGTCTTGTTGTGCGGTATGCTGTAATTAAAAACCCCAAGATCGAAGCAGGCCGTTTATGGAAGCCCTGGATTTCATTCGCGTTACGAAGGAAACGTGGCGTTCGGCAATTACAATATTAAAGTCTACTTTGGTTTCTTGTGTACATCTATAATGTTTAGTCACAGTCCGGTGACGTGTGACGAGAAAATATCAGTGAAAGTAAAATCGCGAAGAGTTATATCGAACTACGAAATTATACTGAAACCATTTTTAGTTTCACTTTTGAAAGGCCAGACGAGAACAAGCGTTTACCATTTCTGCTAGGTTTACGACATCAAAAGGCGATCGATTGTATGAGGATAATTGGATCTTTCGAAGCCGGGTGACAGAAGATTGAAAAAAGTGTTTATTCTATAAATGATGGCGAGGCAGTAAAGGCATCGGTACCAGTAAACCACTATGGTTTGCGAATATTAGCTCTTCATATACAGGACAAATTGATTTATTGTAATTTTAAGCAAGACCATCCAAGCCCTCGTTTACTCACTTGTTGAAATCATTTTCGGCAGCAAATGTCCTCCATGACATTCAACAATAAATGTTGTTCTTGAAATTAATTTTAAGAGTACAACATATATCTAAGAAATTTTCTGTTTTTGTAGCAGTCTGTTTCTTTCTTTCTTTGTTTGATTGTTCTGGACTGAGAACAAGCTTAAGCACCAGTGTCTATGAAATTCAGCGGTTTGAATTTTCTCATTTTAGAAAAAGGGCACTGTACTCAAAAAGAAAACCTTTGCATTCTGTACCTTACAACAAGTATTTGCTGTTCGTCTGAGGGATGATATATAGTATATATATATATATATATAATATATATATATATATATATATATATATATATATATATATATATATATATATATATATATATATATATATATATAATCGTTTGTGTTTCTCTGTATTTTGTTAATATGTGCCTGTTATTTTAATATGCACTCTTTATGACAACAACAATAAAGGAAAGCTAGTTTTTTCAACTATGCATTACGGACGCACGAAAATTCTTTTTCCTTATTGCTGAAGATTGACTTGGGTAAATTCCGAAAGAACAGGATTTTTCCCAACCGTATCTAATTCAATTTGTGAATTTCTTTTTGGAAAGACGTATAAAGGTAGAAACATACGCCGTAGTTTTTCTAGTCCCAATGGTAGAACTAGGGAAGAAATACATGCACCAGTTTTAAGATTCATTTTTATCAATTTGGGTCCTTGCGAAACAATGCCAATGTCCTTTGCTACACACTTGTTGATTCGTCTGGCGCAAAACTCTTATCGGATGGAAGTACTTATAAACCAGTTATTTCGCTATTGATTGCGGCCGGCCCAAGTCGAATATATAAGACACGATAGATATTCTTTTTTCATAGCTTAACCAAGCTTGCGCCCTCTCAATGTAGTCAATGCGTAAACACTGTCAACCTTTATTTGTTCTTCACAACGCAAATGTCGAGTCATGTGTGTCCAATAATTCTTTTTAATCAGACTCTGGTTTGTATGTTTTGTGTTAAAATAGGGTGTTGCTAAGGGCGTATTGGCATTACAGAGTTTAGCATGCGTGTCATGACATGAATGTTCCACTTGCCTATAGAAAGCCAGAAGAAGATGGCAGCAGGAAACGACTCGAAGTCATTTCTCGCGAAAATTGATGAAAATTTCCTTATATGTGGCATCTGCTCGGACAGGTACAGGAGCGCGAAATGCCTACCTTGTCTACACACCTTCTGTGAGCCATGCCTGAGTCAACTACTGAAGAAAGCTGGAACGTTGGATTGCCCGATATGTCGACGTACGTGTGCTGTTCCCTCTTGTGGTGTTGGCATGCTGAAGACAAATTTCTTCATCAATGATCTGGTCGAGCAGTACAGGTTTCAGGAAGGCGGTAAGAACGAAGAATCAACAAAGTGTGGCGGCTGCGAGGAAAATGAAGGTGACGAGGCGAGATGTATTGAGTGTGGTATGAATTTGTGTTCAACGTGTGCACGTCCGCATAGACGAATACCAGCAACCCGGTCACATCGACTGATGCCTCTCACTGCGTATAAGGAGGCAAAGTCCATTTCCCCCGCATCGGTGACAGTACCAATGCAGTGTGGAACGCATCAGGGTAACAAGTTGGATTATTTCTGTGTGACCTGTGATAAAGTGATATGTCTAGAGTGTACAGTTATCGATCACAAAGCACCAGAACACAAACACCAATACCTTAAAGAGTCCGCAAAAACCTACGCCAAGGAGTTAGAAAAACTGTTGACGAATTTGAATGATAAAGAACAGGAGGTTAATGAGAGCATAAATAATGTAGATAAGACAATAACATCACTCGAGAAAAGATACGACAAAGAGAAAAGAAAGTTGTCAATCCACATCGACGATATCATTCAACACGTGCAAGATATTGGAAAGCATATCACAGAGGAAATGAAATATGAACTTGAATCTAGAAAGACAACCTTACACAGGCAAATGAAGGAACTGCAATGTATTGAGAATGATTTGACCAGCACACGTGACTACGTTCAGAATATTTCGCACTTCGGTAGCCCGGCACAGTTAATGACCGCCAAGAAAGGAATATCGTCACAAGCATTGAAACTTACGAAGGTAGAAACAAGAGTAAAACCAGCAGAAAGTGACTACATTGAATTTGAAAAGGCTAATGACCTTATTGAAATAGGAACTGCTAGCATTGGCAATGTACATGGTCTGGCTTCGAATGTGAACAAAACTTCGGAGCTAGCCCGAAGTCAGCTTGATATGACAACAGTACTAGAAGCCCATGATCATCAAGGTACACCACTGTTTACATCCGCGGACAAGGTTTCTGGCAGTTCTGGCGCCATTGCCAGATTGAGTGCCAGTGGAAAGCAAATGCAAGGAACACCCATGAGAAGGAGAGCCTTTCTGCTTGACAATGAGTCCTCAAAAAAGCATACCAAATCATGCATTTTGCTACGTGGTGGCCAGATGAAGAAGGAAGACCCTTCAGTGCCCTTGCGATTTCATGAATGCAACCAAGGAAACGTAGTATTTTCTTTTGATCGGAGATCGGCCATCACCTTCGGTAATCGTACCGTCGTTTTCGGTCACAGGTCAGTTGCTCTTGATGAAAAAATATCCGTAAGAGTCCAATACGAGGATGTTAACGTGTGCTACCCCTCCTCCAGAATAACATCAGTAGGATTTACAAGTAGATGCCCGGATGATATGCCCGCTGCATATCTAGAAGAGCTCGTGACCGGGCCGAGTCATATACAAACATTAAAGGATTATTGGTTGAAATGTATTTATGGTAAAATCGATATTCTCCGATTCTGGGTGCAGAAAGAAGGGCATCTACTGATTTCATTGGATAGCGATGACGCCACCGTACAGCGCACTGACATAGATACAAGTAAACCATTGTGGTTTGTAATTGTATGCAGTAAAAACACTAGAACAGAGATATTGTAGGTGTGTGATAAAAGCCGTAACTGTAACGGGGGCATGAAAGTATTTCGTAAACTTAAAACTTGTATTGATGGTTCATATACGATATTATTTATCCTTTCAAATATCAAACCTCACGATGGTCGATATACCAAGTATCGAAAAGTTCAACTATTCAATTCAGTTGAAGGCAAGGATCTCATCCATAAACTGGGTGCTATTTGTAATTTTTCTTTGCAGACCAAAACCTGCAATAACGTGAGCAAGAATGCAACTTCTTCATATGGTACATTCTTCATCTATTTGCTTGAAAGTGGAGTGACTTTGGCGTGTTTGCATATTTAATCCAATTAAATAATTCAACAAAGTCGACTGCTTTTCGCATGTCTTGTTGGAGAGTTTTACTGAAAAAAAATGACTGGACAAATTTGTGAATTGGAATAACATATCCTGTTCACATGAGTTTTTCATTGAGTGTACTCGTACGGTAAATCTTGAGTAGCTTGTTTCCCTAGTTTCAAAATTTGCACGGTGACCCCTGATTTTTATTCTTGATTTTGAAAGAGAATGATCGAAATATTCTTTGAGGAATGTTTGAGCAAAAGTCTTTCATTTTCGAGGCGCATACTACCTCAAATGTAGGACGGTCGTTCCCATCATGTACAATCAAAGATTATAGGGTTGTCGTGTGCTACAACAAATTATGGCATTTTTTGCATGGTATGTTTGTTAACACCATTCACTGTGTCGACTGTCACGCAGCATGTGTCGATCTTATCAACCTGGTTTAGTCAATATTGCACTAGGCTATTTGCCTAACCTTAGTGGTGTCTGTATTTGCTTTAGATTTTTCAACACCATATTAAATTCCTCTATTGTCGACTACTTGCTATGATTTTAACTTTTGAATAATTGTACAATTACGAACCCCTCTTCAAATAAATTTTTGCTTTATCTACCTCTTATCTGAATCTTTATTTTAAACAGGATGGAGAAACTGTACCTGTTAAATTAACGTATACTAAACAAGAAAATATTTGTATGATGCAATGTCGCAACGATTTGAGATAACTTATCAACGAAAACAAACGAGAGCATGGGCAGCATCAGCAGAATGGTGATTTTGTTTCGGTGAGGAACGAAAAGATTTTATCAAGTCAGAGCAAATAACCTCTTGGAGATGTTTCTCAGCAAGAGATGGTCACCGCGTATTTCTATACTGATGTCTTGAAAACGTGTATCCGTAATTTTTCTAAAAAACGTTGCTAAAGGATTGGGGTGTCTTGTTGAGTGTTTACATTTCAATACGTCTTCGTGCATGTCCGAAGTTTTTGAAGCCAACGACGAGATGTTTGGTCTAACCATCAATACACGTCGTACGATGTAATATCAGAACGCCATATTACATTAGACTGAAACAAGAGGAAACATTACAAAAACAATTGAACTAAAATCCCATAACTTACTAATGACGAACAAGCTTTTATTATTTGTTTTTATCGTATTATTAATATACACAAAAAAAGAACGACTCTCGTGTATTAAGAGAGTTCTTAAACGTTATTTATTATCGAAGCGACTGTTTGTATCACCCTTTATCAATGGATATAATCTGATGATGTAAAAATTCTACAAATGAGATATCGACAAGTCATGTCTGGCTATGATTGATCTACTCGAATCAAGATGTCTAAATAATCTTTAAATAGCGATAATATACTTCTTGAAATAAAAGATAGCTTACATATCGAGAAATAAAAAATCATTTCAATGGCATAGCATACTTCAAACAATTAGTTACATATATCACATCCCTTAAGGTATAGCGCACTTCAGATAACGCTCAAACTTTTACAATTCTTTTATGATATACCACTTTTTGGGGTTCATTTTGAAGATCTTTCACAGGCTAAGTTGTTTCGAAATTCGAAAATGTTACTTTTTCCATATAATTAACACAGGGATGGCGACCATTTTGAATTCCAAATAACGGTAAATCTTTCGAAATGTGTTTCTCTAGTACTAAAATTTGCACAGTGACCCCCGATTATACTTTCAAAGAGAATGGTTGAACGACTTCTTGACGAAAGTTTTAGCAAGAGTTTAAGTCTTTTACTTTCGAGGCGAAACTACCTTAATGAGTGTAATACAATACAATTTGTCATGACTATCCTTTGACAAATGGTGTGATGTTACTTCCACGTTAATAAAAAATGCTAGTCTTCGAACTGCACAGCACGATGTAGACGAGTCAGTTTATCAAGGGTTATTTTCGAATGAACAATATAACCCAGCTGACTGTTGGTAATGGATGTGTCAATCAAACAGAAATAGGTAATCTAATCCGCATCTAAGTCATAAAATATGGATTGCTATTACACTGGATTAGGGACAGAGTGCACATCAAGTTACGGATGAACACGTTAAATTCACAATGGCGAGTGCTGATAATAAGATGGGACCTGTGACACAGATCGACGAAAATGTCCTAGTTTGTGCAGTTTGCTTGGAAAGGTACGAGAATGCCAAGAGTCTATCGTGTCTGCACAGCTTCTGTGAGCTGTTTCTTAGTAGTCTGGTGAAGAAAACTGGCAGTCTGATTTGCCCACTATTTCGATGTGTCTGCAAGCTTCCCTTGGATGGTGTGTCCGGGATACCGAACAACTTTTATGTGAATGAATTGGTTGAGATCTTCAAACTTTGAGACGAAGGGGGTCAGGAGGTGACGAAATATGGCGGTTGTGAAAAGGGTGGCATTGAAGTGAGATGCAATGGGCGTCATCGTCAATTCCAATGAACCAGTATGGGCCATCGTTGATTTCTACTGACGGACTGAAAGTATCAAGTTTTTATAAAGTGGCCCTAAACACGCTCTTAGTAAAGAAATAATTACTTTCACGATGCTCCTGCCTATTCAATAACAAAGGTGATGTTCCTGCGCTTTCTTCGCAAAAAGTTTTGACATGTCGTATACAATTCGAGATACATGAATATTTTCCTGTTAATTAGGCGTTCTCACCAAATTAGAACAACCTGGCAATGTTCTTCCATAGATTTTGAATGTAATCAGTAATATTGTTGCGCTTCAAGCAGCAGATGCGTAACATCCTTGCTATTCCCGCTTGTTCATGAACTGAAAGCCAAACCATTGTAAATAAATACTTGTGTCGTCGGGTGTAGGACCCTCAGACGTTGAATGGAGAAACAAACATCAAGTACTTTGCCAACACATGTATTTACTTGATAATCAATATACGATATAACGCGGCCAACCAGTAGGCACTACAAAGATTGCACTGTGAAAATACTTAGTAATTTGTACATTGTGCGCCTTCAAATAAGCGCAACTCAAAAAAGGAGGCATGCTACCAGGAATTTCTTTTACTTCTTCCCGTCTTACGTTCATACTTGGAATGTTGAGCTATGATTGGCTGCAATTTATGGATTTTTCGCCGTTGCTGCAGTGCTGTCTTCAAGAAGAGAAAAGTAAAGAAAAATTGACTATACGTTTAACGTAACAGACTGACTTATCATTGACTTCGTCGTTCAATATTCTATGACCTTTTTCTGTTGTTCAAACCATGTACACAGTATCACATGATTCTACTAATAAGTAATGTAATATATATATAAATACATCTATTGTAACTATATCAATACCTCTATTGAGTAATATATCTCCTGGACTAAGCAGCTTTGAAGTCATTAAAAGTTTGACACGAGTACATTAAATGTATAAATTATATGCAAGTACAGTAGTGTAATATACCTTACAGTGAATGAGAGCCACAGTGAATGAGAGCCTCAGTAGAACGAATCTCACGCTAAATGGCCAGGTACCTGCCAAGTCGGTTTGCCTTCATCAAAGGTCCTTGAAGGTGACCCGAATTCTACACAATCTATGATCTGCGAATCTACCGGGGTCAGATTTGTTTCCACATCAGACGCTTTTATTTAAACATGTCACTACGACAGAGGTATGCGATAATGTAGGCATCGTATTAATTTGGTAGGCATACAATTAATGTTCGTTTTGTAAGATTCCATGTAGATGGGCGGAGGTTAGGTTCATGAAACTGCCTGTGATTGGTCAGGGAGCTTGACTGTTTTGTTTTGTTTGATTCGGAATACGATTGAAGTTATAAGTATGTTTTTCGTATCGCGGATTGAATGTCGCCCCTGCTGCAATATTACGGATTTTGCCGAGCGGTTCAGATCGCTCATGTCTTCCCTAGATGAATAGATATCATAGATTGTGGATTCAATGCGATCAAGAAAAAAGTGAGCTTATCAACGACTAGCACCTGACTTCTGATGTTTGACTTTCCAGCATTTCGCACTCATAGCAACTATACACCAAACAGTGTACTCTGTATACTAGTAGATGCAAATCTCTGGCGCAATTCATGCAGTTGCGATGGCGACGGTGGATGATTCTGTAAATGATCAAGTAACATTAATAAGAGCAGTTAAGACAATTTTGAAACGTGCCATTTCAACGGTGTCAGAAAGCAAACGTTAGCTTCTAATGGTGTATGGTTTTAATATCCTTTCCGGGATCTTCCTTCCTTCCGATGTAAAGCTAAAATAATTAGCTTTTCGAGAACAAAGATAAAGTACACTTGCGATATTTTTCAGACGATAGGACGTGAGAATTCAGTACATTTCGTCCAGGATACGATGCCGTATCTCTTGAAAATACTTGAATCATTGTTCTGAATGTCACCTTTTGAGTACTTTGTTACCGAGGCTAAATGAAATTGCATTTTCTGTAACCCGACTTAAGAGTGCATTTAAAACGCCTCCACCCAATTCGTTTTCCGCAACATTAGTAGCGAAGAATGATCTTGACTGATTATGATGTTTATCTGACGGGTCGTACCCCATCAAAACTTAAAAAACATCGTTTTTGGAGACATATAAATGAAACACAATGTCTTTTGGCGTAAGTTACGACAAAGTTATCCTTACCGAAATCAATTTTAAATTACCACGGTAACTTGTACGCAGCTGTCTAGAACATCTGTTCACAGAACTAATCGTGTATCCTCCGTGTGAAATTTCAAAATATTTATATCATCTACCATCTGTTCTGTACCAATTGCGTTAGAAGTATGAGCTCAGCAATTTAGGGGATAGTCTTGCATTGACGCGGTAAATGTGTTGGCAATGATGTTGGCTACGCAACTGTGTTAATGGGGTGAAAGGTGTTATCCTACACAGAGGGTCCAAATTTACATTAAACCAAACGACATGACCTTCAAGTATACAATAATAAGCATAGTGATTGGCATTGTGAACGTACACGTTTACACACATCAACATTCCATCGTTACGAATCGTTGCAGAATTTCAACTCGATTCTGATTCTAAATATGCTTTTGCTGCGGTCGACAACGAGGTCACACGTCAGCACAACAAAATGGATAAAACTCGCAAGGAATCAGATTTTCTTGCAAAGATAGACGAAAACTTTCTAGTCTGTGGCATCTGTTCGGAGAGGTACATAAATGCTAAAAGTTTGCCGTGCCAACACTTCTTCTGCGAGTTATGTCTTGGTAAACTGGTCGAGAAAACCGGGCGACTCGATTGTCCAATATGCCGTCGTACTTGCGCAGTTCCAGAGGGAGGGATGGAGAAGCTACCAAACAACTTCTTCGTCAATCAGTTAGTGGAAGAATTCCAATTACGAGAAGGAAATATGGAATCGACATTATGCGGTGGGTGCGAGTCAGAGCATGGTTGTGTCAGATGTATCGAGTGTAAAATGATTTTGTGCTCGTCCTGTGAAATTCCTCACACAAGGTTGCCGGCAACCAAGTCCCATCGCTTATTAAAGTTGGATGAGTACGTGGCGTCAAGGTTAAGTGACCCCTATGATGTGTCACCGCCTATGAGATGCTCAAAGCACGAAGTTTACCCGTTGGTTTATTACTGTGATTCATGCGATGAGGCGATATGTTTAGAGTGTACGGTCATCGACCACAGAGCACCTCAACACCATCACCGGTACTTGAAAGACGCAGCCAGAGAATATGTTGCCGAACTGGAAAAGCTGCTGGCGCAGATGGCCGAGAAAGAGGGCGAAGCGAAAGAGAGTATAGACAAATAACGCTATGAAAAGGCAGGTGCATCTGGATAGAAAGTATGAATTCGAGGAGATAAAGTTGAATTCCCATATCGACGGCATCGTTCAACAGGTACGAGAAATCGGAACACGATTATCAGAGGAGCTGAAATCTGAGTATATGTCGAGGAAGGCAGATTTGCAGGGACAAGTGAAGGAACTTCAGCGTGCAGTTAACAACTTTGCGAGTACACGCGACTACATCAAGAATCGTTCAGAATTCGGTGGCGCTGAGCAGGTGATTACTGCCAAAAAGGAAATAACGCTACGGACGATACAACTGATGAAGACACAAACAAAAACGAGAGCAAATAAGCGAGATTTATTCGAATTCATACCGGCAAATGATCTGATTGACTTAGATGTCTCCAAAATCGGTGGATCGCAGGATTAGCCAACCAATCAGTTTTCTCTGAAGTGCCAAAGCAGGCAGGTAACATTACAAGGTCAGTACCTGCTATCTATCAGGTACATACATTCCCTGTCAAGACTACTGGATCAGATAGCGAATCAGACGACAGATGTGCCGATGACAATGATAATGCTGTCGCTGCTGATGATGACACATTTCCACCGACAGGGCAGGGCGCAACTGCCATCGAGCCTCTAGGGTTTCATGGTCTTCACGGAACCAATGTAACCCTATCATTGGACCGGAAATCTGCTAACAGCAGTCGCATAAGAAACAATATTGTGTTCAGCAACAGATCAGCTAACTATGGCGAGAAAGTGAAAGTACAATTCAGTCAAAAAATGTCGTTTCTAAGGCGATCCCACGCCGACATAACATTCGGATTTACCTCAAACGATCCAAACTCACTGTTTTTGTCAAAGCTGCCACCACGCGCCATCCCTCTCCTGAAAGAAAACGACGGCTATTGGCTGCAGTGTCTCTCGAGCGCCAATAGAAAGACACGTAATATCCTTGTGTTCTGGGTGACGCAATTGGGAGAGATCAAGTACTCGATCAACGACGTCGACAAAGGAGTCGCACTGAATAACATACCAACTGTAGAACCATTGTGGGCTGTTATCGACTTTTACTCGGAAATCAAAAGTATTGAGTTAGTTTAGTGAACATCAATGTAAGAGACACAAAAGTTCCTTTCAGCAGTGCACGAAAATGTTTGATCCACACGGCATATTTATTTTGACAAAAAAGTTTTAATAGTGTTCACTATGGTCCCTCTATCACATTTAAGGCTATGCTATTATAAAGCGGTTTAAATATACAGTTGACGTATCACGCACCTCAATTTAAAGCCTTAAACCTTTCTTGAAACATTCCCTACCAAGAGAACTTTAAGCCGTTCCCTTTCGAAATAAATAAATCAAAATCAGGGGTCACCATGCAAAATGTGGCATAACGGAAAGAAATGATCCAGCTCTACGCAACTTGAAATTCATGCAATCTCTATATTAATTAAAGGGGGAGTTCTTGAAATTTTCTAGTTTAACTAAAACAAGTCGGTGAAAATTTTATTTATAAGCTTAAGAATAAGCCCCAATAAGTGGTAGACAAAAAAGGCCTCGCAAAGTTTGAGAGTCCAACCTATCTCCAAGGTGCATTCTACCTTTGTTTTAAAATCGACAATGCCCAGATGCATGTTTCATTTTAACGATATCACTTTCAAATGTAATATATATATTTTCTACGCTGTGTAGTTTTAAAACTATTTTATCTAGTCATTTAAATAGTTCTCTTTTTGGTTTTTTTTTAATTTAATGGAACGTGTTACTTTTATGGTTGTCTTGTGAATTTGCCTTGTGATGTTGTGATTGTTTTGTTTCGCAGATCTGTTAGTGGATTTACCTGTTGATCTGTGTATCAAATAAAATAAAAATGAAATAAAATAAAACTTACTCCCGGTAATTGTGATATTGTTTTTGAAAGATATATTTAGGTAGAACTATATACAGGAGTTTTAAAACTGTCTATCGTAGAACAATGAAAGAAATACTTGTACCAGATATATGATTCATTTTCATCGATTTGGGTCCTTGCAAAACAATGATGATTTTCTTCACTACACACTTGCTGATATTTCTAGCGTAAAACTCATATGAAATGGAACTAATGATAAACCAATTATTTAGATATTGATTGCGACCGTCCCCAGTCGGGCATATATGATATGATAGAATTTGTGTTTTCAGAGCTGAACCAAGCTTGCGCCCTCTCGATATAGTCAATGCGTAAATGCTGTCAAACTTTCATTGTTCTTGACAACGCAAACATTGTGTCATGTGGGTCCTATAATTCTTTATAATCTTGCAAACACTGGTTTGTATGATTTGCTGTATAGGGAGTTGCAGAGCGACGCATTGGCATTACATAGTTTAGCATACGTGTCATGACATGAATGTTCCATCTACCCCCTTAAAGCGAAAACAAGATGGCAGCAGGGAACGACGAGAAGTCATTTCTTGAGAAAATCGATGAAAATTTCCTCATATGCACCATCTGCTCGGAAAGGTATATCAAAGCCAAATGCCTTCCTTGTCTGCATACATTCTGTGAACCATGCCTGGGTCAAGTTTTGAAGAAAACCGGGAAGCTGGATTGCCCTATTTGTCGACGTACGTGTGCTGTTCCACGTGGCGGTGTTGGCATGCTGCAAAACAATTTCTTCATCAATGATCTTGTGGAGCAGTTCAAGTTACGGGAAGGAGGTAAGAGTGAATTGTCAACGAAATGTGGTGGCTGCCAGGAAAATGAAGGTGACGAGGTGAGATGCATTGAGTGTGATGTGAATTTGTGTTCAACTTGTGCACGTCCGCACAGACGAGTACCAGCAACCCGGTCACATCGACTGATGCCTCTCACTGCCTATAAAGAGGCAAAGTCCGTTCACCCCGCATCGGTGACAGTACCAATGCAGTGTGGAACGCATCAGGCTAACAAGTTGGATTATTTCTGTGTGACGTGTGATGAGGCGATTTGTCTAGAGTGTACAGTTATCGATCACAAAGCACCAGAACATAAACACCAATACCTTAAAGAGTCCGCAAAAATCTACGCCAAGGAGTTGGACAAACTGTTAACGAATTTGAATGACAAAAAAACAGGAAGTTAATGAGAGCATAAATAATGTAGATAAGACAATAACATCACTTGAGAAAAGATTCGACGAAGAGAAAAGAAAGTTGTCAATCCACATCGAAGATATCATTCACCACGTGCAAAGTATTGGAACGCAAATCACAGAGGAAATGAAATATGAGCTTGAATCTAGAAAGACAAACTTACACAGGCAAATGAAGGAACTGCAATGTATTGAGAATGATTTGACCAGCACACGTGACTACGTTCAGAATATTTCGCACTTCGGTAGCCCTGCACAGTTAATGACCGCCAAGAAAGGAATATCGTCACAAGCACAAGAACTTACAAAGTTAGAAACAAAAGAACAACCAGTAGAGAGTGATTACATTGAATTTGAAAAGGCTGATGACCTTATTGAGATAGGAGCTGCTGGCATTGGCAATGTACATGGTCTGGCAGCCCTTCCGAATGTAAACAAAACTTCGGAGCTAACCCGAAGTCAACTTGATGTGTCTACAACACCAGAAGCCCATGATCATCAAAGTACACCAGTATTTACTTCCGCGGAGGAGGTTTCTGGCGCCATTGCCAGATTGAGAGACGGTGAAGAGCAAATGCAAGGAAGATCCACAATAAGTGCTCAGTGGCAGATGAAGTTGCGATTTCATCAATGTAACCAAGGAAACGTTGTGTTTTCTTTTGATCGAAAATCGGCCATCACCTTTGGAAATCGCGCCGTAGTTTTCGGTCATAGGTCAGTTGTTCTTGGTGAGAAAATATCGTTAAGAGTCCGCGATGAGGACATTAGCGTGTGCTATCCTTCCTCCAGAATAACATCAGTAGGATTTACAAGTAAATACCCAGAAGATATTCCCACTTCATATCTAGAAGAGCTCGTGACGGGGCCGAGTCATATACAAACATTACAGGATTTTTGGCTTAAATGCATTTATGGTAATATCGATATCATCCGATTCTGGGTGCAGAAAGAAGGACATATGCTCATTGCATTGGATACCGATGACGCCACCGTACAGCGCACTGACATAAATACAAGTAAACCATTGTGGTTTGTAATTGTATGCAGTAAAAACACTAGAACAGAGATATTGTAGATGTTTAATCCAAGCCGTAACTGTAACGGGGCATGAAAGGATTATGTAAACTTAAAACTTGTATTGATGGTTCATATACAACATTATTTATCCTTTCAATTTTCAAATCTCACGATGGTCTACATACCAAATATTAAAAGGTTCAAGTATTCAAGTTTAATTGATGGCAAGGACTCATCCGTAAACCAGATACTATTTGTAAGTTTTGTTGTAGACAAAACCTGCAATAATGTGAGCAGGAATGCAACTTCTTCACATGGAATATTCTTCACCTGTTTGATTTGAAGTGGAGTGACTTTGGCGTGTATGCATATAATCCATTTAATAGTCTTTCGACAAGTCGACTGCTGTTCACATGTCTTGTTTGAAAGCTATATCAAAAAAGTAGGTGAACAAAATTGAGAATTTATTGAAATAACATGTCCTGTTTATTCGAGTCTTTCATTGAATGTACTATGCTGTATGAGCGTGTGTAGAAAATTGGCTGTGTTCTATAGATATCTCGGAATAAATTATAAATAAATTGTATACATTCACCTCTTTGATCCTGAGATATAATATATTTAATAACACAAATTAACCAGAAGCTATCTTGACTCCTAAAATGGGTGTAAATATGGTGTCAAAACATTCCTTACAGACAACCGCATAAATATTTTGTATTCGTGCGAGGAAAAAGAGGTATAATGTGTGAACAAGAATGCCGTTCCGTTGTTTTAAGGTGAAAAGGAAGCAGAGAAAACGATTGATACTTTTGACTGATATTTTCAACATTTTGATTGAACAAGATGAGATATAGTCAGGTACCACAAATTTGCATACATTCATATATGGAATACACGGTAGTGACATTGTGTAAATATTTTAAAAATCAAGCCCCAAATCATTAAAGTCTAGCTGTCAAGGGTTTATTGCGATGATATATGTTTTCAATTCGAATATGCGAATGTAATTCTGTCTATCGGCCTAGCATACGATTGCAGCGTATACAGCCAAAAATTCATATACCAAAGGACACATATGAAGTAAAGTGTAGGCTGGTCGTTCCCATAGAATAAAATCAGAGGTTAAATGGTTATCGTGTACAATAAGAAATTATGACACTTTTGCAGGTGTTGTTTGCTGACATACTTCAGTGTGTCGACTGTCAACTTCAAGCAGTATGTATCGAGCTTATCAATCTGGTTCAGTCAATACTGCACCAGGCTATTTGCCTAACCCTAGTGTGACCTAATGTCTTTGTTTGCTTTAGAATGTTTAATGTCGTATTAAATCCCTCTGTTGTCAACCATTTACTATGATTATAACTTTTGTATAATTTTAAAATTACAAACCCTCTTCAAATAAACTGTTGTTTTATTTACCTCTTATTTTTAATTATCTTTATTTGTGGTAGGATGGAAAATTGTACCTATTAAGTTATTTTATACTGAGCAAGAAAATAATTTACGATACGATGTCACAACGATGTGAGATAACTTATCAATGAAAAAACACGAGCACGTGCAGCATCAGCTGAATGGTTATTTTTGTTAGGAACGAAACAGATCTCATCAAGCCAGAGCAAATAACCTATTGGAGATGTTTCTGAGCATAATTTTATACTGATGTATTTAAAACTCGTATCCGTAATTTTTCTATAAAAACATTGATGAAGGATTGGGATGTATTGTGTAAGTGTTTTGTTTCCGCACATCTTCATGCATGTCAGTTTTTGAAGTGACCGACGAGACGTTTGGTCACAAGAGCAATTACGTCGAACGATGTCATATCAGAACGCCGCATATAGACTGAGATAAGAGGAAAATTAACAAAAATAATTTAACTGAAATCTCATAACTTTATTATTAATATACACCAAAGAATGACTCTCGTGTATTACAATTTATTATCGAAGCAACTGTTTGTATCATCCTTTATCAATGGATATAATCTGACGATGTTAATATTCTACAAATGAGATATCGACAAGTCATGGCTGGCTATGATTGATCTATTCAAATCGAGATGTCTAATCTTTAAAGACCGATAATATACTTCTTCAAATAAAAGACAGCTTACATCTTGAGAAATAAAAAATACATTTCAATGGTATAGCATACGTCAAGCAATTATCTACATATATCTCATCCCTTAAGGTAGAACGCACCTCGGATTCACAAATTTCGACGCTCAAACTTTTACAATTCTTTTCTGATATACCACTTGTGGGGGTTCATTTTACAGCTCTTGGTACAAGTAAAACTTTCCACTGGCTTAGTTTTTCGAAATTTCAAAATTTTGTCCTTCTCCATAGAGTTCACACAGGGATGGCGGCCATTTTTCAATGTCAATTATCGGTAAATCTTTTTGTATTTGTTTCTCTAGTACCAAAATTTGCACGCTAACCCTGATTTTTATTTTTAATTTGAAGAGAATGGTTGAATGATTTCTTGACGAAAGTGAGAGCAAAAGTTCAAGTCTTTCACTTTCGAGGCGGAACTACCTTAAAGAGTGTAACACACTACAATTTGTCATGACTATCCTTTGACAAAAGGTGTGATGTGACGTCCATTTTAATAAAAAAAATGCTAGTCCTTGAACTGCATAGAAAGATGTAGACGAGTCAGATTATCAACTGTTGTTTTCGGACTTTTGATCCCGTTTGCTACGGCAACACGAGTTCTGGGCTCTCCGTTTTTTGTCATTTTCTGCACGTTTGCGTTGAAAATTTGGCTGCTCGATTCGTCTCTTGAAAGTTTGTTCGAACGCCTCATCCCGCTGATTTTGTTTGTACACATCGGCGGAGACTTTTCACGATAGTTTTTAAGTGCCCACTCTTGAAAATGGCCGATAATGACGTGCGCACTGAATGGACTTCGGTTGGCCATCATCGTTAGCCTGAACGTCGTGAGTTCACGTTTTTCATCTTCGAACGCTCTTTTATTGAATTTTGGGAATCAAGAAAGTATCTTTTGACCTTTGAAGAATTATATAATTGCTTGATTCAAGAAATTCATTGCGACAATTTGATTTCTGTAAACAGTGCAAAAAGTTCGTGCCTTGTGGCGCATTCATGTCAGAGACAGGCAATCCTGGTATCTATCACCCTGCGAGGAAGATCTGCCGACATTTTTGAACACAACCCTTTTTCATTTGCAACCAGAATGCGTGCTTTTGGAGCAACCCGAATTCGAGTGAAGAATCTGTTGACGATATTGCCCTTCGCGACGAACTCGCAGAACAAGGCTGTAACATTATGTCTGGCATTTCTCGATAAAGAATCAGATACAATGGCAAGTTAACAAACTGTGACCGAGTGGTTTTTGCAAGAGTTGCAAGCCGGTGAGTCTCTTCCTCGAACTGGAATGAGCGTCTGTTGTTTTCAAATTCGCGTCTTCCATCCTGGGCAGAACGTCTCCGCCAGGAGACCTGCCTACCCAGAAGATCCACGCTCTCCCTATTCAACACCGCATCAACAACCTTCGATGGTCAAGCGTAAATCTAATCATTGACAAGAAACCAGCGATGTCGATAATATTACCTCTCATGATTCTGCTCTGCGACACAGCAAAAGCTCAGATTCATCGTCATCTCAATCTTATCGTCGACGTAGCAATAGACAACAGAGACAATCTCAGGAATTTCACAACACAGAAGTAAGTCCTACTACTGAAAGTTTACAGGTTATCGATGACGCACGCCATTGCTCCGAATGAAAATGATTTAGCAGATACTTCAAATGCAGATTTTATGGATGGCAAGGGCTCTTTATCAGATTCTTCCTGCAGTTCAGAAACTGCATGTCCAACTTCAGCAACTTCAATCTCTCCACCAGAAGTTAACGAATTTAACAATGAGAGTGACTCTAGTTTTTCACGTCAAGGACGGCAGTCTAACACTGGTTTGTCAGGTAATAAGATTCCACACAAAATTTCAAGTTTCTTTAAATCAAGTCAGAGATCTAAAGTAAAGGTTAAACAAAAAGAAGCAAACATCGCACTAAGGAAGGAACGTATCTGGACTCGTTCGAAAACAAAGAAGTAAAATATGAATTTTGAGAATAAATAGATGAAGCTAAAGCTGTCTATTGCTGTGATTAACACAGCGAGGTATTTAATCTGTCATTATGGATTTCTTGAATATAATCTCCATTAATGTCAACGAATTTCTTTCATTGGATCAAACGTCAAAAAGTAGACTTATGTCTACTACAAGAAACACACATTACATCAGCACAAAATTCTGCGGAACAAAGAAAAAGAAAGCGCAATCAGCTTGAAAATGATCCGAAGATTCTCGAGAATAAGTTAGATGAAATTCTTGATTCTAAATTTCTTGATCTATATAACATACTGAAACAAGAAATCCAACTACAATATAATGAACAGCTTGCGTTCTCAATGGCATTAAATATGGATTCATCAAACTATTGGGCTTACGAACGAGAGGAAGTTTGCAGAGTTTAATTATAAAATTATGTACAATATTCTTCCGAATGGCCTAAATCTTTTACTGTAGAAAATTGAAACCGGTGGGAAATGTAAAATTTGCAATGCGACTGATTCATACGAACACATGTTTCTTGATTGCAAAAGGCTTGCTCTATTCTGGCAGCAGGTTAATTGTTTGCTGTTAAAACTTGATATTTAAATATCTGTAGATTTCTACATCATTGTATTAGGTTATAAACCTGCTCATGAATCTTTGTTGATTAGAGTTGTCAACTTAGTCATCACGCTTGCAAAGTATTGTATCTTTTCTTCATGAATCGTGGGGGCATTTTAGAAAAGACAACGAGTGCCAAAAATCGGTGCTATCGTACGATTTGTTTCAAAACTACTTGCATTTTAGTTCAGAAATTTAATAACTATCGAAAGATTTTTTGTCTTTTGGAAAAGAATACTTGTGAAATTTCAGATAAGATTGTACAGGAAAATAGATACAACATTATCAATGACTGTAAATATGAGTCCATTTTTTCTTCTTGAACAATTAATAATATATTACGGAGAAATAAAGTCTGTGTAGTATATACCAACGAAAATTAATTAAAACTATCACACTATCTCTCTTAATAAAATGGGGTTGTTTTCGAATGAAAAATAAAAGCTGTTGGTAATGGATGTGTCAATCAAACAGAAACAGGTAAACTAATTTGCATCTACGTCATCGAATATGAATTGCTATCAGACTGACTTAGGGACAAAGTACACACTATCAAATTACAGATGAACACGTTAAATTCACAATGGCGACTGCTGAGCATAAGGTGGGACTTTTGACACAGATCAACGAAAATTTCCTAGTTTGTGCAGTTTGCTCGGAAAGATACGATAATGCTAAGAGTCTACCGTGTCTGCACAGCTTCTGTGAGTCGTGTCTGAGCAGTCTGGTGAAGAAAATTGGCAGCCTGATTTGCCCGCTGTGTCGGTGTGCCTGCGAGGTTCCCTCGGAGGGTGTTTCCGGGCTACCGAACAACTTTTATGTGAATGAATTGGTTGAGATCTTCAAACTACGAGAGGAAGGGGGTCAGCAAGTGACGAAATGTGGCGGTTGTGAAAAGGTTGGCGTTGAAGTGAGATGCAATGAGTGTGATATATTTCTGTGCTCCGCCTGTGTACGTCCTCATCGAAGGCTTTCTGCAACCAGGTCTCATAATCTCACACCATTCGTCGAATACCACGCATCAAAGTCCAACAATTCTTCACCCACGGTGCCCCCAGGGCACGAAAACTGCCCCAAGCACAACAATCAGCCATTGAGTTACTACTGCGACAAGTGTGATGAGGCCATATGCCTCGAGTGCACCGTGGTCGACCACAGAGCAACCGAACACAAGTTCCGATACCTTAAAGACGCGGCCGCGACCTTCATTAAAGATTTGGAGCGGCTAGTCGGGAGGATCGAATTGAAGGTAAATGAAGCAAGAGAGAGCTTGGAGCGTATTAACGGGAGCGTAGAGGCCCTCAATGTTAGGTATGATCAAGAAAAGAGAATCCTTAACACCCATATTGGAGAAATAGTAAAACAATTGAAAGACATAGGAACACTATTTGAAGGTCACATTACATCAGCATATGAATCACGTAAGAAAGACTTAGATAAAAGCGTTAAAGAACTTGAATTCGTAAAATCAAACTTGGAGGGCGTACGTGACTACATCACAAAATTATCGAACTCCAGTGGCGTTACACAGTTAATGAGTGCTAAGAAAGCGATAACACTGCAGAGTGAGGCACTTTTGCGGACAGAAACGATTGTAAATCCCAAAGACGTCGATTTTGTGGAGTTTGTAGCATCTGGAGACTTTGCTAACCTAGATAGCTCCAAAGTAGGACGCCTCTTCGGAACGGTTGATGGACAGAACGCCTTTGAAGTCGCAAATCCTGCGGGGAGAAGATTTTTCAAGCGCGGGTCATTACCAGTCGATTACCATGCACGTGTTCGCGGACATTTAAATGTAGAGAAAGTGAACGATGTGGACACTAGACGAAAGAGTCTGGCTAAAAGTCTGCAGAACGTATACCTGCGAAATGAAACCGAAGACATTTCGGCCGTGGTTAGTGATCTCACTCCTAGACGCAGAAACTCTTTCCAATTTCATGGTTGCCATGGTTCCAATGTAACATTGTCACCCGACCGCCAATCTGCACAGAGCAAAAACACTGGTAATAACATTGTTTTCAGTCACAGATCGGTCGGAGAAGGCGAGAAAATAGCGTTTAAATTCAAAGATAATAAGTCACTGTTCAGACGCTCGCGTGCGCAGATATTCTTCGGCTTCACAACAACTAATCCGGACTCAATCATTGCGTCAGAACTACCCGTGTGTGCCGTCCCCGAGTTACAGACCAAAGCTGGCTACTGGCTGGCGTGTTTGCCAAACGATCGCCGCAAAGTTGAGAATACTGTGGTGTTCTGGGTGAAGCGTACAGGAGAGATGAAGTATTCCATCAATGGTGTCGAAAAAGAAGTCTCCTGTGATGACGTCATCGTTGATTCCAAGGAACCAGTATGGGCCATCGTTGATTTCTACTCACGGATTGAATGTATCAAGTTGTTATGAAGTGGCCCTAAATACTCTCTTAATAAAGATATAATTATTTTCACAATACTCTTGCTTATAAACAACAAAACTGATGTTCCTGCGATTTCTTGGCAAAAAGTTTTGATATGGCGTACACCATTCAATATACATGAATATTTTCTTGATAATGGGTCGTTCTCATCAAATTAGAACACCCTGACAATGTTCCTCGGAGATTTTGAATGTAATGAGTAATATATAATTGTTGCGCTTCATGCAGGATATGCGTAACACCCTGGCTATTTCCACATGTTCATAAATTGAAAGCCAAACCATTGTAAATAAATACTTGTGTCGTCGGGAGTCGGATCATCGGACGTTAAATGGAGAAACAAACACCAAGTATTTTGCCAACACATGTATTTTCTTGATAATCAATACTGGATATAACATGGCCACTCCATGGGCACTACACATGTTGCACTGTGAAAATATTTAGTTATTTTGCATATTTCGCTTTCAAAATAACCGCTACTCAAAAATTAGCAGGCATGTTACCATGAATGTTTTCACTTCTTGCCGTCTTACGCTCATATTTTAGACTTAGACTTATGTAATGCAAGAGCTGTGATTGACTGAAGTTTTGAATCTTTTTGCCGGTGCTAAAGTGCCGTCTTCAAGAAGAGACAAGTAGAAAATTGTCTATATGTTTATGGTAACATACTGGCTTATATTTGACTGTGTTGCTCAATGTTCCCAGTCCTTTGCAGTTTGTTCTTATTGTGTACAGTATCCCATGATTCTCCTTTTTTAAAGTAATGTAACGATATCGATACATCGATTTGGTAATAAATATACTGGACTGAGCATGTTTGAAGTAATTGGAACTTTGACACAAGTACATTAAATGTATATATTGTATGCAAGTATAATATATGTATATACCTCTGCAGTGAACGAGAGCTATAGTACGACGAATGTCAAGTCAGCTTGCCTTCATCAAAGGCGATTCATTAAAGGTCCTTGAGGGTGACCAGAGAGCTACACAAAACATGATCTGCTTGTTTGCCGGGATCACACTTTTGACTCCATATCAGACGCTTGTATTTACACATGTCACTGCGACAGAGGTATGCGATAATGAAGGCATCGTATTAATTTGGTAGGCGTACAATTTTCGTTTTGTTGGATTCTACAAAAAGCGGGCGGAGGCAGCTTCATGGAAGAGCCTGTGACTGGTCAAGGAGCTTGACTGTTTTGTTTGATTCGGAATACGATTGTAGTGCTAAGTATGTTCTTTGTATCGCAGAATAAAGATCGCCTCTGCTGCAATATTGCGGATTTTGATGAGCGGTTCAGATCGCTCATGTCTTCCCTAGATGACTAGATATCGTAGATTGTGGTTTCAAATGCGATCAAGAATTACTGAATTTATCTACGGCTAGCACCTAACTTCTGATGTTCGACTTTCCAGTATTTCGCACTCATAGCAACTATACACCAAAAAGTGTTCTCTGTATAACTAGTAGATGCAAATCACTGGCGCCATTCATGCAATTGCTACGGTGACGGTTGATGATTCTGTAAACTATCAAGTAACATAAAGAAGAGCAGTTAAGACAGTTTTAAAATGTGGTAATTCAACGGTGTCAGACAACTTCTCACGGTGTCTTGATTCAATGTCTTTTCTCGGATCTTCCTTCTATGTGACACACTGCAAAGGTAACATTAGTTGTGATATATTTAGCTTTTCAAGAAAAGTAACTGTTATAGATACATGGTATCACAAAGATAAAGTACATTTCCAATATTCATAGAGACGATTGGACCAGACAATTTGGTACATTTTACCCAGGATACAAATGCCGCATCCCTTGAAACTAATTGAATCCTATACATAATTAATAGTTCCCGAATACCACCTTTTGTTACTAAGGCAAATGAAATGGTATTTCTGTAACCCGACTTGGTGTATTTAAAACGCCCCGACCCCATTTTGTTTTCCGCACCTTTGAAAGCAAAGAATGATTTTGACAGATACTGATGTTAAACTGACTGGTCAAAAATAAAATAAAGCAACCGTTACCGGCGGCCCTACCCAATTTTCTGGAGGCATGTCAATGGAAACACGTTTTTTATCGTAAGATACGACAGTTATCCTTACTTAAGTCCCTGTTACATTTCAACGGTTACTATTATGCAGCTGTCTACAACATCTGTTCATAGAACTAATGGCGCATGGCAGTATCCTCCTTGTGAAATTTAACAATATTCAGTTTATGTGCTATCTGCTCTGTACCTATTTGGCTGAAGTATGAGTGTGATAACTTTTGGGATAATCATCCGTTGAATTTGAAATTGTGACGACGGGGTGTGCTGAGCAACTGTGTTAATGAAGTGAAAAACGTTATCCCACACAGAGGGTCCAAATTTACATTAAACAAAACGAGAGGACGGTAAAATATACAAAATTAACCATTGTGATTGGCATCGTGAACGCGCACGTTTACTACCACCAAGATTCCATCGATAAGACTCTTTACAAAATTAAACAAGATTCTAATTCTAAATAAACACTCTACTTTGCTCCGGTCGAGAACGAGGTCCCACGTCAGCACAACAAAAAGAAATGGATGAAGCTCGCAAAGAATCAGCTTTTCTTGCGAAGATAGGCGAAAACTTTCTAGTTTGTGGCATCTGCTCGGAGAGGTACGTAAATGCTAAGAATTTGCCGTGTCTACACTTCTTCTGCGAGTCATGCCTTGGCCATCTAGTCGAGAAAACCGGGCGACTCGATTGTCCGATATGCCGTCGTACTTGCGCAGTTCCAGATGGAGGGGTGGAGAAGCTGCCAAACAACTTTTTCGTCAATCAGTTAGTGGAAGAATTCCAATTGCGGGAAGATAATATGGAATCGACTTTATGCGGTGGGTGCGGGTTAGAGCATTGTACTGTAAGGTGTGTTCAGTGTGAAATTTTTTTGTGCTCGTCCTGTGAAATTCCACACAGAAGGTTGTCGGCAACCAAGTCCCATTGCTTATTAAAGTTGGATGAGTACATGGCTCCAAAGTCCAGTAGCCCCGGTGTTGTGTCACTGCCTATGAAGTGTTCAAAGCACAAAGTTCACCCGTTGATTTATTACTGTGATTCATGCGACGAGGCGATATGTTTCGAGTGTACGGTCATCGACCACAGAGCACCGAAGCACCATCACCGGTACTTGAAAGACGCCGCCACAGAATATGTCGCCCAACTGAAAAAGCTGCTGGCCGAGATGGCCGAGAAAGAGGGCGAAGCGAAAGAGAGTTTAGACAACGCTACGGAAAGGCAGGAGCATCTGGATAGAAAGTATGAATTCGAGGAGATAAAGTTGAATTGCCATGTCGACGGAATCGTTCAACAGGTACGAGAAATCGGAACACGATTATCAGAGGAGCTAAAATCTGAGTATATGTCGAGGAAGGCAGATTTGCAGGGACACGTGAAGGAACTTCAGCGTACAGTTAACAACTTTACGAGTACACGCGACTACATCAAGAATCTTGCGGACTTTGGTGACGCTGAGCAGCTGATGACCGCTAAGAAAGGAATAACGCTACGGTCGCTACAACTGATGAAGACACTAACAAAAACGAAAGCAAATAAGCGAGATTTATTCGAATTCATACCGGCAAATGATCTGATTGACTTAGACGTCTCAAAAATCGGTGGAATTGCAGGATTAGCCAACCAATCAGTTTTAGCTGAAGTGCCTAAGCAGATAGGTAACAGAACAAAGTCATTACCCGCTGTCTATCGGGTACATGCATTCCATATGAAGAGTCTTGGATCAGATAGCGAATCAGATGACAGACCTGACGACGACGACGATGATGATGATGATGATGATGATACCTCTCCATCAAAAGAGAAGGGGGCCATTGCCATCGAACCTCTAGAGTTTCACAGACTTCACGGAACCAATGTAACATTATCATTGGAGAGGACATCTGCTCACAGCAGTTGCCTTGGAAACAATATTGTTTTCGGCAACAGACCGGTTGACTGTTGCGAGAAAGTGAAGGTAAAATTCAATCAAAAAATCTCGTTTCTGAGGCGATCCCACGCCGACATAACATTCGGATTTACCTCAAACGATCCAAATGCTCTGTTTTTGTCCAAGCTGCCACCACGCGCGATCCCTATCCTCAACGAAAACGACGGCTATTGGCTGCAGTGTCTCCCGAGCGCCAATAGAAAGACGTGTAATATCCTAGTGTTCTGGGTGACGCAAGAGGGAGAGTTGAGGTATACCATCAACGACGTCGACAAAGGAGTCGCAATTAAGAACATACCAACTGTAGAACCATTGTGGGCTGTTATCGACTTTTACTCAGAAATCAAAAGTATCGAGTTAGTGTAGTGAACATCAATCTCAGAGACACAAAACATTTCTTTCAGCAGTGCACTAATCTGTTTGGCAACTGGGCATATCTATTTTGAAAAAAAAATGAGGTTAAAATTCTATTCGCATTTCAGGCGAAGCAATCTTTAAGCGGTTGAAATGAATAGCTTAGGTATTACTCGCCTCGAAATTAAAGACCTTAAACTTTTATTGAAGCATTTTGTGAGAAAACTTTAAGCCATTTCATTTCTGAGTAAAAATATATAAAAATCAAGTATCACAATGCAAACTTTGGCACTAGAGAAAGAAATGATCCAGTATTTCACGCAGCTTAAAATTTAAGTCATCCTTGTATTAACTCTATTGAGAGTTCTTGCAATATTGGATTTTAAAACAAAAACCAGTAGGTGAGTATTGTTTTAGCTTCAAAGCCTTGAAAGTCCCCGTAAGTGGCAGACCAAAAACGCCTCGCAAAGTTTGAGAGTCAAACCTGACCCGGAGTGCATTCTACCCTAATGTTTGCATTCGTTCCAGCGTTCCATTAGTTGTAACTTCATAGTGTATTTTCCACCACTTTTATTCTACTCTATATATCTAAATACGTTACGTAAAACTTTTAAACAAGCTTCTATGTGTGTGATACAAAATTTTTTTGTCGGAATCTTCAGTTCGTATTAGATTTTAATCGTCAATCGTACCGCTGCATATTGTGCACAACACATTATGTTAGCAAGATGAATACTTGGATTTTAATATATCTCACTTAAAAGAAGAACAAATGTGATTGTCTACAAAAACGACGAAAGAGAATTATTATAAATTTCGACTATTGTCTTTACAAGGTCTATATTTACCAGGATAATATATACAAATAGTACGTAATCCTATATTTCGACGTTAAGGACTTAGTATCTTCGTCTTCTGTGTACACACTATGTGTACTCATATTATACACCCGTCTGAAACGAAGATTTCAGTTTCTTGTTTTATGTGACAAAAGAAAGTAATATATGGCTCACACAGTTAACATACTATAAAGAATGTCTATTTTGAACTTCAAAGTCGCTAAATATGTTGTTTTCAATTAATTTGTGTATACTATTGGTTTACTTCGTTTGTGCAGTTTAAGGTTTATGGTGTCAGAGGCTGTTCTGTGGCGTGTCTGAAAAAAGAAAAATCCTCTGACACGATTTGAACTAATTTGGAATAATTGAATATTCATTTTCCAAGTTTCTCAAAAATGTTTGGTGCCTTATAGCCGAGTGTTGCAATATTATAAATTAGTCATAAAACAAGTATATTACTTAAAAGAAAGAAGATGAGCTTAGATTTGCAGATTAAACGCACATTACTTCACCATCCAATTATCCCAATTTAGTTCCAATCGTGTTTTGATTCATTTTAGCGGCTTGGTCTCAATAAAAATGTATTCAAGCATTTTCTTATTTACTCAATCTTTTGTTTCCCACAGTTCTTCTTACTTTTATTCTGCTCCTAGAAGTCAACGAGATTAGGTGCATTACCTAGAGACATCCACAGATACGTACATAACATAACATAACATTACATTACATTACATACATTACATTACACATTACATTAAACATTACTTACATTCATACATACATACATACATACATACATACATAAATACATACATACATACATACATACATACATACATACATACATACATACATACATACATACATACACACACACACACATACACACATACACACACATACATACATACATACATACATACATACATACATACATACATACATACATACATACATACATACATACATACATACATACATACATACATACAATACATACATACATACATACATACATACATACATACATACATACATACATACATACATACATACATACAACATTGCATGATCTACTCAAATGTGCAGTATTTTTACAGCAATCTTATTGAAAATCATGCAAGTACTTACCTCAACTAAAATGCATTACGACATTACTTAAATATATTTCTTGCCCCGTCAGTTTCCCAATACACAAAGCAAATATCCATTACACACAATAGTGTAAAAAACACAGAATCGGTTTTATGGTCATTCACATATGAAAAGTTCTTAACTACCTCAAAATTGAACTTCATTAATGCCATTTTCAGTAAATAAGAAGATATATAAACCCTTGTTATTAGCTTGCGTATTCACACACGTGAGCTAATGTTGTACCAAAGCCTGTCTGTCTATCTGTGTCTATTTGTGTGTCTGTCTATCGACAAGATATTCTAGAATGGCTTATCATCATCAGATGGGAATCAAATCTGGTACCTTGGTTCTGTTTGAGAATGGCGGGAAATGATTATTTCTTGATGGTGGTGGCTTTTATGATGAATACAAACTTTCGGATGAGATTAATGTCTTCCAGCATATTTTATATCACCTACTTAGTAATTTGCATATTTAATGGCCTTTACAGAGTAGGGATGTAAGACTGGAACGACATTATGAAAGGATAAAATTTGCTGTGTTGATTATATGTACAGTAGTGAACTTGAAGACATTTTATTACATTTATGTTAGAAAATCGCTAATTTGCATATTGAATTACCTTTATCAAGCTCTGAGATAATAAGTTGAATGACTTGGCCAAAGTTTAGGAAACTTGCATAGTTAGTATGTATATGAGACATTATCATACATGCTATGCCTGTATTGCCATTCTCCTATTGTCTGAACGGTACTGATATGAGCCCGTATTTTAACATATTAAAATACGATTATATTTTCACTGTAACCGAACTACTTACAGCTACGCGTACGCATAACCTTCGTTGGTATATATATGTACATATAAAGCAGCTGAGCGAATAAGACAAATAACAATCCGAAACGTCATTATGATTATTGTCAAAGTTTCGTTGTTTGCAGTCCGTTCATGGGCATTGCACTTTACAGGAACAAGTACAGTTGTACCAAAAACATACATACAAATGGATTGAAAATTTGTACCATTTGCTGACACCTGTCATCGTTCACGGCCGGTCCCATATTGTGCAGTGTTTTCATGTCGTCTACGCTGCTGAAGATTAAGATGCCGCTCTACAATGAATCAATGAATCATGATAGAACCGCTTTACGAGAAGTTTCCTGTCGATGAGCTTAAGTATCTAGGTGGTGAATTACATCGTTTGCAGCCATTAAAATGAGCCACAAATATCCAACCGCACTGAAAATACTCGCGACAGATAAGGTTGAAGGTGCACATAACCTTCTGAGAAGGTTGAGGCTTTTGCCAAATTCTTCTCGGATAAAATCAAGAAAATTCAGCTTGGATTCCCGGCTATTGACACTAACGTTATTACTGTCTCCGAGAGCTATGGCTTTGATCTGGACATTAAATGGGCGACTTTGAACCTGCTACGGCTGATGAGGTGCGTCGCATTGTGATGAACTGCCCAAACAAGTCGAGTTTTTGGATCCATTGCAAACTAAATTGGTCAAAGCCTGTATTTCTTCACTGCTCCCTGTTTTTCTCAAAATTATCAATCTTTCGTTGTCGACAGGGAAATTTCCTGATCGTCTGAAACTGGCAATGGTCACTCCAATTCTGAAGAAAGCATCATTGGACCAGGATGTTTTAAACAATTATCGACCGGTGTCAAATTATCATTTATATCAAAGATTACAGAGAAAGTCGTAGCGGCCCGATTACAGAGCCATCTTAATGTCAACAATTACATGTACCTCGTCAATCTGCGTACAGAATATATCATAGTACTGAGACCGCTCTACTCCGCTTACATAATGATATCGCTTGTGCTATTGGTCAACAGAAAGTTGTTTTGCTTGTCATGCTTGATTTATCGGCAGCCTTCGATACTGTTAGTCATGATCTTTTGTTACACAAACTTCGTTCAATTGGCATTACTGGAAATGTGCTATCATGGTTTTCTTCCTATCTCTCGGACCGTGATCAATGTGTAATTCTCAATGGTGCTGTGTCTGCCACCAAAAAATTGGAATGTGGGGTTCCCAGGGAAGTGTACTCGGTCCCATTTTATTTACATTATACACATCATCATTAGCTGAATTGCTCACTGATCGCGGTGTTTCACATCAATTGTATGCGGATGATACGGGGATTTACATCTCGTTTGAGGTTGATGACTCTACACCCGCCATTGCTCAGGTTTCTGATTGTATCAGGGGTGTGCAGTATTGGATGTTGAGTCACCGTTTGAAGATGAATGACAGTAAGACGGAGGTCATCTGCTTTGGCGAGGCATTCCCTCTCCCGTCTCGGACCTCTGGATGTTGCAATCGGCTGCTCCCTCGTGAACCCAGCGCCGGTAGACAAAAATTTTGGTGTTCTACTCGATAGACGATGGAGCGGCATGTGACATCCACATGAAAGAGTGTATACTTCCATTTACGGAATATAGCTCGCATCTGTAAATTTCTCCCACGTTTGTCACTTGAAAGGCTCATTAATGCTTTCATTTTTAGCTCCCATAGCCATATGTATATATGGCAATGGAAGCTATTCTTATAGGCTAGGGAAATGTCTGTATGTATGTATGTATGTCTGTATGTCTGTATGTCTGTGTGTCTGTATGTCTGTATGTCTGTATGTCTGTCCGTCAACATCAAAAACTCCAAAACCGCTGTACATTTCATCTTGATATTTGGTGTGTACATGGATGATGGGCTGTAGATGAGATTTTGTTCAAATGAAGTTGTCATTGCCAAAAAATATGCAAATTAAGTGAAAAAATGTAAAAACAGTCAATTTGAAAAAACTCAATAACCACTGAGCAGATTACATGAAAAATTAGCATGTAAGTACTTTGGGCTGACATGAAATGATTGTGCACATCTTGGGTCAGTATCTTGGACTTGCTATTTTTCATGAATTTTTTTGTAATTTTCTCCATTTTTGGTCAAAAAATCTCCTGCTCTGAAACCACAAGTCCGATTGATTTGAAACTTGGTATGGAAGTGCATAGGAGTGACCTTTCCCAAATTTGGGCAAATCGTGGTGAAATTTGCATATTTTTAATTAACACGTCCATAGACTCCCATGTATAAGGCAGATCTCCATAGACTCCCATGTATAAGGCCACGAAAAATAAAAATTTAGTTTCTCATCGTATTCATATTGCAAAAAGGATGCAGTGACACAATTTTTAGTCCCAGCGGATGAAGTCCAGTGGGCTTATAGATTGGGTCATGTCCGTCTGTTCGTCCATCCGTGAGTCCATCCGTTCACGCAGATATCTCGGATATTTTGACAAAATGTCATGTGACCTCGGTGACCTTTGCTCTCAAATATACATATTTGTCCATAACTCAGTAACCACAAGTGCTACCACCCTTCATATATGGTATGATGGGACACCTTATGACGCCACATATTGTACCCAATTAATTATGCACATATCTAATTTTGAGCGAGCCAATAGAGCTAGAGGTCTGATTTTTGGTATATAGGGATAACTTAGCAAACAATTTTTTTGACAAAATGTCACGTGACCTCGGTGACCTTTGACCTCAAATATACATATTTGTCCATAACTCAGTAACCACAAGTGCTACAGCCTTCATGTATGGTATGATGGGACACCTTATGACGCCACATATTGTACCTCATTAATTATGCGCATATCTAATTTTGAGCGAGCCAATTGAGCTAGAGGTCTGATTTTTGGTATATAGGGATAACTTAGCAATACAATTTTTTTGACAAAATGTCACGTGACCTCCGTGACCTTTGACCTCAAATATACATATTTGTCCATAACTCAGTAACCACAAGTGCTACAGCCTTCATGTATGGTATGATGGGACACCTTATGACGCCACATATTGTACCTCATTAATTATGCGCATATCTAATTTTGAGCGAGCCAATTGAGCTAGAGGTCTGATTTTTGGTATATAGGGATAACTTAGCAATACAATTTTTTTGACAAAATGTCACGTGACCTTGGTGACCTTTGACCTCAAATATACATATTTGTCCATAACTCAGTAACCACAAGTGCTACACCCTTCATGTATGGTATGATGGGACAGCTTATGACGCCACATATTGTACCTCATTAATTATGCGCATGTCTAATTTTGAGCGAGCCAATATGGCTAGTGGTCTGATTTTTGGTATATAGGGATAACTTAGCAAACAATTTTTTGGCAAAATGTCACGTGACCTCGGTGACCTTTGACCTCAAATATACATATTTTTCCATAACTCGGTAACCACAAGTGCTACACCCTTCATGTTGTATGATTGGACACCTTATGACGCCACATACTGTACCTCAATAATTATGCGCATATCTCATTCTGAGCGAGCCAATAGAGCTGGATGTCTGATTTTTGGTATATAGGGATAACATAGGAGAGAAATTTTTTGACCAAGTGCCATGTGACCTCGATGACCTTTTACCTAAAATATATGTTTATGTCAATAAATAAGTAACCACAAGTGCAGTAGGATGGGAGACCTTATGACAACACACGCTTTACCTCATTAATTGTGTACACATCTAATTCTGGGCAAGCGAATAGAGCTAGAGATCTGATTTTTTGGCATATAGGGATTAATTAGCAATATGGTTTTTTTTTTTCAAAATGTCATGTGACCGCGATGACCTTTGACCTTGATTATACATATATATGCATATTTCAGTAACCACAAGTTCTATACCCTCCAATTTTGATAGGATCTTAGACCTTAAGATTTCACATCTTGTACCTCATTTATAATGTGCATATGTATTTCTTGGCTGGCCAATACTTCTAGAGGTCTGATCTTTTTTCCCGATTTAGAACCATAACTTAGACATGCCTCATGTGTTTCAAATTGGGAACAACGACATAGACCTATGTGCCCATAGATCTCAACATATACACTCCAGTGATACTTCTTAATGACCACATTTTCCTGCCCCATCAAGACTAATACTCCTATTACAAGTGGGGACTATGTCATTGTAAATGACTTGTTGAGTTAATGGTTGTATCACAGTATTCGATATATCTAATTCTGTATTTTTTTCCATTTTATATTATGAATAATTACATGAAACATATTTCACTGTCTCCAGTACATTACATTTAAGTATTTTCACTTCATGCACTTTATCCCTTCACACATGTTCAAATATCTGACCAGAGAACAAACACTAAATAGTCCAGGATGGGAGCCACAGTGTCATTGACGCTATTTTTTTCTAAGTTGGACTATTGCAATGTATTGTTTCTTGGGCTTCCCTTATGTTTTCTACGGAAATTACAGCTAGTTCAAAATAGCGCGGCTCGCCTGCTATTGTCTGGCTGCCGCAAGTATGATCACATATCTCCAGTTTTAAGATCACTTCACTGGCTCCCAATCGAGCGTAGAATTGAATTCAAAGTCTTATTACTGGTTTTTAAGGCACTTCATGGTCTTGCGCCTATCTATGTTATCGACCTTTTAACACCCAAGAGTAATACGCGCCGTCTACGTTCTTCAGATTCGGGCTTGCTTGAGGTTCCGTTTACGAGGTCTTCATTCATATACAAACGGGCCTTCAGCCATGTCGCTCCGCGTTTATGGAACGATTTACCGGCTGATATTAGAATGTGCAATACCATCGATTGTTTTAAGAAACGTCTAAAAACGCATCTTTTCCGCAAAGCTTTTAATTAATTGTCTTTTTAAGATTTTAAAACTTTTCCTGTGCCTGTTTATAGTGTCAAGGGTTTGTTTATGTTTTGTTTTTACATTTGTGAACCGTTTAGAGCATTTTATGAATTTACGGTATAGCAAAATAAAAATTATTATTATTATTATTATTATTATTATTATTATTATTATTATATTTCCTATTTGTACCTGTCAGTGAGATTCACAGATTATGATCGTGTCTGGTGGCAGCGGTAGGGTGCGTGTTTCAGATGAACTGTAAGATCTAGGGAAAGTCAAACTTTAGTCAAAGTTTACTTCTATTTCGGCAAGCCCGAGACGAAAGTATACGAGCAGACGACGGAAGTATCTTTGAAATGTTTTATTCGTACAGCAACTAAGTCACGAACGAGTTACGACGCTACAGCTTACAGTGTACTAGCTCTGCATGGCAGGGCTGTGTGTTACCGGCGTTACACGGCCTCCCACCACAGCCCTGCAGACTGATATAGAAAGAACCGCTGGTCCACCTGCAGAAACACGGCGGGCAGTTTATCCGCCGAAAACAGCCGATTTTGAATCCAAAACTTGCATTGATCTTCGTTTTCGAGCACACCCACCTCGCCTGGGTACACGATGTGCCCAGCCGCGCTTGTAAACTCACGCAAAGCCTAATTTTCACTCTCTATGCGAGGGAAGCATTCGTAACCGCCGTCATTGTTATTGTCATTCAACCCATGAGCACTCGGGCGAAAACCAGCCTTGCTAACAAAGAGCATCGCGATGTTGCACACTGTAATAAATATCATTTCTAACCACCACTCAGCTATGTACAATCTACGATGATTATTTTCTGTTGACAAAATAATTTTCTTTTTTTCTCTTCAGCATTTTATATATTTCACAATTTTCTCTTGTTCCACTCCTCTCAGAACGTCGACTTTAGAAGCTCTATATCGCGCGATGCTCTTTTGTTAGCAAGGCTGGTTTTCGCCCGAGTGCTCATGGGTTGAATGACAATAACAATGGCGGCGGTTACGAATGCTTCCCTCGCATAGAGAGTGAAAATTAGGCTTTGCGTGAGTTTACAAGCGCGGCTGGGCACATCGTGTACCCAGGCGAGGTGGGTGTGCTCGAAACGAAGATCAATGCAAGTTTTGGATTCAAAATCGGCTGTTTTCGGCGGATAAACTGCCCGCCGTGTTTTCTGCAGGTGGACCAGCGGTTCTTTCTATATCAGTCTGCAGGGCTGTGGTGGGAGGCCGTGTAACGCCGGTAACACACAGCCCTGCCATGCAGAGCTAACAGTGTACTCACTTGATGTTTTCCCTAATCCGCTCACAAATTCCTTTCTAAGATGGTAAATTCGGCATATTTGACCTCTTGGAACGTGTATAATTCTTCGAGATAAACTGACTGGTACGGGTATTATATCCACTGTGCATAAATGTTGCAGAGCTGCTTGCTCTATGCTCTCAGCTGTTCATACTCGATCGAGTTTGAAATCGAACACTGGCGTGGCGCGAGTATTTTGACCCGTTTTGGCGGCCTCATAATATTCACGCAGGGATGAGGTTATGTATCAAAACACGAAAACACACCCATTTTACACACTCCAGCCTATGTTTTACATCCACGTCATCTTAAACTGAACATAGATTTTCTTCAAATTGTGAAAACACATGTTCGCTTTAAAAGTATTCCATAAACCTCCTTTGAAGTGGAATGGGCCAATGGCGGAATAATATCAAGAAGTGATACGGTTGTCATCACTCCTTAGCAACCAACTTTTTATAAGTGCGGCCAGGAGCAAGCAAGGTCGATTTCAGTTGATTTCGTCACTAATTCGGAGCGTCCGTAGGAAAACAGTCGTAACCAAAGCATGCATGTATACGGCTCGGGCATCATCAGTATTTCGATCATGACCACCATCCCTTGGGCAGGCAATAATCGTGATATTGCCCAAGCTCTCATGTGTTATTATTTTTATTACACCGAACAAGCAAACATGCAAAGAAACAAAAACACAAAGACTTCGTCGAGTACAGTTCGCCTTCTGAGTCCGGACCTCAGCGTAAAATGTCAGTGCCGAGTCTAGGTTTGCCGCTAAAGTTTGCCGATCTCCTCGGTGGCGTATCCAAATTTGTTGCTTGCATAGTCGCTGAACACAGAAATTGCATTCCTTGTTTCCTTCGTTTGCTGTTTACTTGCATCAAAATATCGTCTAACTGTGCCGGTGACAGCTCTGCATGACGTTTCGCAGCCATAAGTTGCCAACTGCAAAGTACAACAAGCGAACGACAATTTGTTTTGCGCAGAAAGGATGCGCAGTAAGTAAAATGACGTCATCCATGTAATATCAAATGCAGAGGGCATCATCAAGTTCGCAGAGGGCATCATCACATCGCAGAGGGCATCATCACGTTCTTTTACATGTCACGTGAGTCGTGTTTAACCAATGGCAGTGCACACTGAATGAGTGAGGTGTAAAAAAAGGGGTTATTACACGAAGTTTGGGCGATACCGCGTCGTATTCGAGTGATGTGTCCGCACTTTGACGAGTTGCGCAACTTGTCAAAATGCGGACACATCATTCGAACACGACGTGGTATCGCCCAACTTCGTGTAATTACCCCTAATTATCACTGTATCAGTGGAGCGAATTTTACATCTTCAAGTCGGCTAGTTTGTAATTTGCATAATTTGCATATTTAAGAATTTTCACAATTTGGAGAGATATAAAACCTGCAGGAGTCAACCAAAGGTAATTAATCTTGCCTCATAAAGTAATAATTCAATAAAAAAGCATAAGTGACATAAAAACAGTGAAAGAAATTTAGCATTTTCATTACGGATGATTGCTCACTGGTATATTTCACATTGTTTTTGAAATTTGAAGCTATACATGATGAATATTGCTCATGATGTATATTATAAAAATTGTAATTAGGATGCGAGTTCATATCTGATGCCAGAGAATTCAATTCAATTCAATTCAATTACTTTATTATCCACAATTAATATAGAAATTTGCCTTCAGGCTCATCATATAAATTAAAATTGTACAACTAGCAAAAGCATTCTATAAAAAGGGACGCTATTACACATTTAAATGCTTAAAAACACACAAGGTAGCGACATAGATACAAAATTGAAACACAGACGGAAACAACAAAGGACCAACTGGAGGTTTAAAACACTACATCGAGTTTGCGTTAAAATTGAAACTGCTGATGGAAGAAATGAAGAGCGTCAACTTACAGACAATTGCAATATACCGAAACACGTTAGCATTTTTAGTTCATATTTGTTTTTGTAGATGGCTGTGTCAATCAGACAGAGCCAGGCATTCAAATCCGAATCCAGGTCAGAAATTATACGTCATGGGTAATACGTGAGGTCAAGGTACACACAACAGAGGTTCACATAAACACATTACATTCGTCATGGCGACAGTGGACAACGAGCTGGGATTTTTGGCAAAAATCAACGAAGATTTCCTTATCTGTGCCAAAGTCAAAGTCAGTGCACGTTTTCAGTGCACGTTTATTTGCGTTTCTAGGCCTCCGGCCCATATGCAAAGGAGTTACAGAAAATATAATAGTCTGTAAGTAAATGACAGGTATAAAAGGTACAGGTAGCAATACACGAAATAAACTCAGAGTTACAATGTAAATACACATAATTGGATACAAACAATATAAAAGTATTATTATGTTTCTTGCTGCAACAGATTTGTTCTGAATTTGAAAGCTTTTTGTACAAAATAACAGAGATTAATAATCACATTAGAACGGCTGGAACTCATAAGCTGCACAAACTTGTTGAAATTTGGTTCTACAAATGAAAAGTTAGGCAAATATAGAATCCTCAAATTGTTGTATGCTGGACATTCCAAAAGAAATGACACTCATCTTCAATAACATTCATTTGGCAAACTTTACAAAGTCTGGCTGATGGGTCAATACCACGATGTCTGCCTTCCTCCATTGCTAGAGGGAGAACCGAACATCGAAAACAGGTAAAAATCTGAATAGCTTTATAATTACAATTTGAAAGTAAATGTTTCTCTGGTTCAAGTAACCCTTGAATTGACTATATTCATGTAGTTTCGGTTTTGTTTGATAAGTTGCCCTTCCATTGTTGTTTTAAAATGTCTACAATTCTCAAGTCAAACATAGATAAAAATACTTGTTTATTTCCTATTTCCTGTGAGATCCACGCATATCCAAACCCATATGAAAACATGATATTTTTGATGGAACTCGCCCATGTGTTTCTGCCTAAATTGTCAAGATTGTACAACATTTTATATGCCTGCCTTGGGATTCTATCAGGAGATAACTCAAGCAGGTTCACCCAAAACGAATACAACATTTTAATGTATGGTAGTATATTGGAAGACGACCACATTCTCCCATAACAGCTTCATTTGTTGTTTGACGTGGTACACCCCAGAAACTGGCGACACCACTTTCTCTGGATTTTCTCTAAAACATCATAATACTGGTTATCTGTGCCATTTGCTCGGAAAGGTACGAGAATGCCAAGTGTCTGCCGTGTCTGCACAGCTTCTGTGAGTCGTGTCTGAGCAGTCTGGTGAAGAAAACTGGCAGCCTGATTTGCCCGCTGTGTCGGTGTGCCTGCGAGGTTCCCTCGGAGGGTGCGTCCGGGCTACCGAACAACTTTTATGTGAATGATTTAGTTGGGATTTTCAAACACAAAGCCGAAGGTTGTCAGGAGGAGACAAAATGTGGCGGTTGTGAAAAGACTGGCGTTGAAGTGAGATGCAATGAGTGCGATTTATTTTTGTGCTCTACCTGTGTTCGTCCTCACAGAAGCTTCCTGGCATCTCAATCTCATCAGCTGATACCATTTGATGAATACCAGGCTTCCAAGTCCGAAAAACCTTCACCGTCGGTACAGCCAGACACCATGTCCTGCACCAAGCACAACAATCGACCATTGCATTACTACTGTGACAAGTGTGACGAGGCCATATGCCTCGAGTGCACCGTGATCTACCATAGAGCAACCGAGCACCATTTCCAGTACCTTAAAGACGCATCCGCAGCCTTTCTCGAAGATCTGGATGGGCTGGTCAAGAGAATCGAAGAGAAAGAAAACGAAACAAAAGCTAGTATAGAGCGTTTCTACGGGAGAATAAAGTCTCTAAATGTCAGGTATGAGCAAGAAAGGGGAATCTTAAACACTCATGTTAAACACATAGTGAAACAGGTGCAAGACATAGGAACACATTTTGAGGATCAAATTACATCAACTTATGAACTATCAAAGAAAGCGTTGGAGGAAACTGTTCAAGAACTTGAAGTTATCGATGAACACTTGGTAACCGTACGTGACTACATCACAACTTTATCAGGCACTGCTGGCGCTGCACAATTAATGGCCACAAAGAAGGCAATAACACTTCAGAGTCAGGAACTTCTGCGAACAGAAACTATTTTAAACCCAAAAGACGTCGATTTCGTGGAATTTCTGCCATCTGAAGATTTTACTAGGGTAGAGCCTTCCAAACTTGGGCGCCTCTTGGGAGCGGTTCATGGCGCAAACGCCACGGCTGTTGCAAAGCCTGTCGGAAGAAGACTCTTTGTGCGTGGATCGCAATACCGGGGATCATTGCCCGTTGATTACCGTGCACTTGTTGTGCAAGCAAACTTTAAGAAAGAGGAAGATAACGACGGGGACAATGAACGTATCGGCCAATGTAAAAATATGCACAAGTCGGTCGTTTCTAGCGACAGAAGACCTTTGCAATTTCATGGTTGCCATGGTTCCAATGTAACGTTGTCATCCGACCGCCAATCTGCACACAGCAAAAACACTGGTAATAACATTGTTTTCAGTCAAAGATCGGTCGGAGAAGGCGAGAAAATAGCGTTTAAATTCAAAGATAATAAGTCACTGTTCAAGCGCTCGCGTGCGGAGATATTCTTCGGCTTCACCATAACTAATCCGGACTCAATCATTGCGTCCGAACTACCCGTGTGCGCCGTTCCTGGGTTACTGAACAGAGCAGGCTATTGGCTGACGTGTTTGCCAAACGATTGCCGCAAAATTGAGATTACCGTGGTGTTCTGGGTGAACCGTAGAGGAGAGATGAAGTATACCATCAATGACGTCGAAAAAGAAGTCCCCCGTAATGAGGTCTGCGTTGATTCAAATGAACCACTGTGGGCTGTCATCGATTTCAACTCACGGACTGAAAGTGTCACTTTGTTATAATACAGTGACCTCAAACACACACTTAGAAGAGAAAATGACATCACAGTTCTCTCACTTAGGCCCAAAGACAAAAAAAATATTTTGTTTCTCACCATCGCGAGCATCAATCTTGGCTTGCCGCGTTAGCTTTTTTATCATGTTCACATGAAAAATTAACCCACCCCCCCAAAAAAAATATGTAAAAATGAAAGTGTTACGCATGCCCGAAAAATTAACATTTATTCTCTGTAGGGCCACATGCATATGACACACGATTTTTCACAGTGAGGAATCGCTGTTATTATGCTGCATATCAGAAATACCACATTGTTTGTTTGTTTGTTTTTAGGCGGGATCAGGTCCATACAAAAAGGGGAAAACGAAAATACGAAATCGCGTCGCTGCACCATTTTGTAAGACGAGAAACGTAGGCTGGGGTAACAAACCTTTTCGGCTGTTGTCAAGAACAAAAAAAAAATGTTCCTGCTACTTTTTTTTGAAGTTGGCAAAACAGGCAACCTAAATGTTGACAAACAGAGCATGATTGGTTGAACATGAATACTATCCATTGATACTGAGACGTTATCATCAGATTTGCATACCTAGATAATATTCCTTCGTAAACATTGCATACTATAAATGAATGATAGGTTATTGACCACTTATTTCATAACATTCAGAGTCTAATGATTGTTAGAATATGCATGAGTCATTGGTTTAAAAACACTAAATATTGCTGTCAACAATCACAGTTAATTAATATTAATGTATGTATAATAAATATATAACATGGTGACTGTATAGGCACTACAAACATTGCAATGCTTAGTATTCAGCTGTATTGTAATATTCTTGAAAACATCTTAAGCAGGACAAATAGTATGCAATGTTTCAAAGTATTTCTTATGCTTGTCCGCCCTCCTTCCCTGCATGGAATTATACTGGTTTTATTTGGTATTAGGAAATATATTTAGCAGCATTTTGTAACAAACTTGCATTTTTTCTCTGGATTAATATTACACAATTAAATAAATAAAGTCTCGGTCGGTGTAATTTAGAAGATGTATATTCGTCATGTTAAAATTTGACATCTTTCTGGCACGCCATGGAAACCTTACATCGGAAGTTGGAAAAGTTTACGTGCGATGTATCTGTTATTGTGTGTTCTTGTTTTGGAACCTGACTAATTTTATTGATTTTTTATAATGTATTGGTGCAGTCAAATAGTGGTTTTAAGTCATTACACACCCCTCGTACACGTCGGTTACCGTGTTTAAGGTTTTATCGATCTTTTGGCCAGTGTGTTTTTTCGCGCGTGTCGCTCAAAGTCTACATTGACTGATTATTTCAACATTTATGTACCTGTTTGATATGCAGGAGAACTTTGCTATCAAGTCAATCTAACATAAACTGGTAAAAGACGTGTCTGTTTGCGTTCATCAAATGTCCTTGAACGCGACTTGAAAATTACAATAAAACATATTTTCTCGTTTTAGCAGGGTCAAATTTTGGACTTCTTATCAGTCTCTTTTATTTACATTTGTCAATCCGACCGAGGTATGCGATAATGCAGACATTGTATAATTTGGCAGGGGCACAATTGTTGTATTGTTGCTGTGGGATTCTATGCAGGTGGACATAGGCTATGTCCTGATAAGTACTGGCGATGGGGACATGTTGACGTTTGATTCGAAATACGATTGGCACGATCCGTATGTTTTCGTAACGCAAAATGCATCATGATGTCACCTTTGCTGCAATTTTAGTACGACTTGGATTCGCATCATCGACTTTTTGTATCTAATGTTAACTGAAAAGGTGACTGGTAAATTTATCCCCCCGCATGGATAAGACTGTTCGAAGTGTTTTTGAAAAATAATTCTGACCAAGGAGAAATTAAGTATTGTTTGACAATACAAGCTACAATAAGCTTTGTGGTACACTGGTTAATATGATAATGAATGTTTCAATCCGTCATACTCTTTAAATAAACTGCCAAGCATACCCTCATCATGACCCACTGTAAATGTTGACACTGTCAGGATTCTGTTTCCAGGCAGCTGGCAATGCAGAGATTAAAGCTTGACACGTAAGTAAATGCTGGTTCGTTTCAAGCTTCTGAACTGATTGGGATTCATAAATACCCCGGTAATGTTTAGGAGAACATTTTCCAACCTCTTTGCTAGGCATTTAGTGTCTATTTTATATTCTGAGTTTAATAGGAAGATTGGCCTCCCGTCTATCAGAAATTTTCTGTCTCAACCATTTTTCTCAAGAAGAACAATGACCCCTTGTTTCTGAGAGATGGAGAGGTTGCCCTCCTTGAAGCTGTATTGAGGGAATTCAGGATATGATTAGAAACAAATGGCCAAAATGCTTTATAGAAGTCAGCAGGGATCCCGTCGTTCCCGGGTGTTTTGTTACCAGGGAAACTCGAAAGATTTGACCATTGTGATTGCTTCCTCCGCAGTGACGGGACCTTCGCATAAATTTCTCTGTTCATCAGTCAATTTTGGGATATCATCATTGCTCAGAAACCATGTCTGTTAACATCAAACTCGGGATCATTAGAGTCTGAGTCTGAAGGAGTACAAATATTAGTAGAAGGAATAAATTTCAGACAGATTATATTTAGTTGTGGTACAATGGGAACAGTATTTTCTGCGCAAGGAGTCTTTCTGAGATTTATGTGCATTAAATTTGTCCAGCTTCGCATCACCAGCTTACAATTTCCAAACATACATGTAATAGCGTCGGGAAGAGGATTCAAATGATAGGAATCGTTGCAGAATTCAAACTCGATTCTGATTCTGAATATACTTGACTGTCGTCGTAACGAGGTCGCACGACATCGTAACGAAATGGATAAAGCTCAACGAGAATCGGACTTTTTGGCGAAGATAGACGATAACTTTCTAGTCTGTGGCATCTGTTCGGAGAGGTACATAAATGCTAAAAGTTTGCCGTGTCTACACTTCTTCTGCGAGTCATGTCTTGGTAAACTGGTCGAGAAAACCGGGCGACTCGATTGTCCAATATGCCGTCGCACTTGCGCAGTTCCAGATGGAGGGGTGGAGAAGCTACCAAACAACTTCTTCGTCAATCAGCTAGTGGAAGAGTTCCAATTACGGGAAGAAAATATGGCATCGACATTATGCGGTGGATGTGAGTCAGAGCATTGTACTGTAAGGTGCGTTGAGTGTGAAATGTTTTTGTGCTCGTCCTGTGAAATTCCTCACAAAAGATTGCCGGCAACCAAGTCCCATCGCTTATTAAAGTCGGATGAGTACACGGCGTCAAGGTTACGTGACCCCTGTGACGTGTCACTGCCTATGAGATGTTCAAAGCACGAAGTTCACCCGTTGGCTTATTACTGTGATTCATGCGAGGAGGCGATATGTTTCGAGTGTACGGTCATCGAACACAGAGCGCCTCAACACCATCACCGGTACTTGAAAGACGCCGCCACAGAATATGTCGACGAACTGGAAAAGCTGCTGGCCGAGATGGCCGAGAAAGAGGGCGAAGCGAAAGAGAGTAGAGATAACGCTATGGCAAGACAGGAGTATCTAGACACATTGTATCAATTTGAAGGGAAAAAGTTGGATTCCCATATCGAAGGAATCGTTCAACAGGTACGAGAAATCGGAGCACGATTATCAGAGGAGCTGAAATCTGAGTATATGTCGAGGAAGGCAGATTTGCAGGGACAAGTGAAGGAACTTCAGCGTGCAATGAACGACTTTGCAAGTACGCGCGACTACATCAAGTACCTCTCGGACTTTGGTGGCGCTGCGCAGCTGATGACCGCAAAGAAAGGCATAGCGCTGCAGACGATACAACTGATGAAGTCAGAAACGAAAGTGAAGACTCGGGAACAAGATTGCTTCGGATTCATACCGGCGAATGATCTGGTAGTCTTAGATGTGTCAAGTATCGGAGAAATCACAGGCTTGGCCAATCAGTCTGTTTTAACCGAAGTGTCCAAACAGATGGGTAGCAGCAGATTTTGGTTGCCCTTGTCAATACCTGACAAAGATGAAGTGTGTACACAGAACTTTTCATTTCCCGAAAAGACTGCTGGAACAGATTGTGAATCACAAGAAGTTGGACTAGGCGATGATGACGTCAGATCTTCACTAAACGAGAAGGACGCCACCCTAATCAAACCATTGGGGTTCCACAGCCTTCACGGCACAAATGTCACCTTGTCGTTGGCCCGGAAATCTGCTCACAGCAGTTGCCTTGGGAACAACGCTTTGTTCAGCAACAGGTCAGTAGAGTGTGGCGAGAAAGTGAAAGTAACATTCAAACAAAAGAAATCGCTTCTGAGGAGAGCCAAGGCCAACATAACATTTGGATTTACCTCACACGATCCATACTGTACGTCATCGTTGCCAACGCGCGCGATCTCTGACGTGAATGAAAACGACGGCTATTGGCTGCAGTGTCTCCCGAGCGCCAATAGAAAGACGTGTAACATCCTAGTGTTCTGGGTGACGCAACAGGGAGAGCTGAAGTACTCGATCAACGACGTCGACAAAGGAGTCGCACTGGATAACATACCAACTGTAGAACCATTGTGGGCTGTTATAGACGCGGAAAACAAAAGCATCGAGTTAGTGTTTTGAAAATCGAGCTCGGAGACTTAGAAAGTTCCTTTCAGCGGTGCACTAAAATGTTTGATTAACAACACATGTATATTTTGACAAAAAGTGGTCATCATATAATTCTTCATACAGCACATCAGCTGCATTTCTTTGTGTATTTTCCGGCATTTTAATTCTGTTTGTAAAATACAATTACTTTATCTACTCAATAACCATGTCAAAATGCATCGTTTACAGCTTGTCGACACTGCTTTTATGTGTGTGATGCAAAATAATATCGTCGAGCTCTGTAATTCTAGTCTGGATTAAAATTTATTCGTCAACCGTGCCATTACATATTTAGCACAACGAAGAACAAAATGTGTTTTTTCTTTCTTCTTTATGGAACATCAATAAGGATATTGTTATAACACTTACAAATATAACTACAAGGTAATCGTGTTTCGGAATATTATATTCAAGTAGCATGTGTGCTAAACGAAAATTCATAAATTTGCGTATTCCGTGTGCACATTGTATGGACTAATACTGATACAAGTGTCAATGATGAGGTTGTTATTTCGTTGTTTTGTGACAGCAGAAAGTTCAATATTGCTTACAGAGCTAACCAAGAGAATGGTAATCATGAACTTCAAATACTGGCTATTTTCGGTAATTTGTTTTCCCAATCGATTTGTGTGTGTAACCCTGGTTTATTCTGTTTGTGAAATTTAAGGTTAGTGATTATGCCGCTGTGGCTTGTCTAATTCAGGTAAAAATAAAAGTGGTGATTAGTGCAAATCTTGCAATTGCTCCATCACAATGTTTTGTTGCTGTTATAATCTCAAGGTGGTATAACTTCTTAAACCATACCTTGATGTAGAACAGTCAAAGATATGCTATGAATTCAATCTGCATTCTTGAGAAAGTTTCCATTCTACTCCTGAAACGAAACTGCATTGCACTGAAAAGAAAGAAAGAAAGAATGAATGAAAGAAAGAAAGAAAGAAAGAAAGAAAGAAAGATAGAAAGAAAGAAAGAAGATAGATAGATAGATAGATAGATAGATAGATAGATAGATAGATAGATAGATAGATAGATAGATAAAGGGGTAGATAGATAGATAGATAGATAGATGGATAGATGGATAGATATATAGATAGATAGATAGATAGATAGACAGATAGACAGATAGATAGATAGATAGATAGATAGATAGATAGATAGATAGATAGATAGATAGATAGATAGATAGATAGATAGATAGATAGATAGATATGAGTAGGTAGATAGGTAGACAGATGTAGATAGAAAGATGGAAAGATGGATGGATGTATAGATAAATATGGATAGATTGATGTCGATATGGGTAGATCGATAGATAGATAGGTAGTAGACGTCACGTAGAGAGATAGATAGAAAGTGGATGGAGAGATACACAGACAGACAGACAAAATGATAAATTTTTCAGAAGGACAGCTGAAATACAATTAATATTAAAACATACATACATACATACATACATACATACATACATACATACATACATACATACATACATACATACATACATACATACATACATACATACATACATACACACACACACATATACATACATACATACATACATACATACATACATACATACATACATACATACATACATACATACATACATACACACACACATACACACACACACACACACACACATACATACATACATACATACATACATACATACATACATACATACATACATACATACATACATACATACATACATACATACATACATACATACCTATGCGATAATCTAGCAAATGAATGATAGAATATGAATGGTCTCTTAGTTCTAGTCATGCATTTATCATTCACGCAAGGGGCGTCAAAAAATGTCCGAAGTCCACGATTTCAAACCAAATTACTAACCCCGTACAAATGCAGCGTTATTTCATGAGTTGTGTATCACCTTTCAGCGCAGACGATAAAGGCAATCGCGTCCAGCTGTTACCGCCATAAAATGTATAAAATACAATCTTTTAGTTCCATAGCAACGTGCAAAGGCTATAGCGAGACCCTGCAACAGCTGGTGACCTGTCTGTAGCTTATTATTTGGTCGTTCAGAAATTGCATACGTTATTTACATACGGAATATACGATACCTGCAGGACCTGCGTCGATGTAGATTAAGCTTCTTCCCGAAGACGTCACGGTCTGGACACGATCTAAATTATACGCTTGGAAAGGTAAACTCGTTATCAAGATTTGCGTGGTAATTCTACATAGAAATTTTAGCCGTAAGAACGGATTTACACAGAGTAAGTCGTTAAATTTGTAATTCATATGTGACGTCTGCGCAGGCACATCACTGTTGCTGGCTGTAATTTGAGGGGAAAAAATCTGTATCTTTATATGTCACTAGTCTCATCGTTGCTGTTAGTTCTGTATATTCATAGGAAACATGAGTGTTTAATTCTTAAGAAAATGTTTTTAGAGTGAGCGTTAATAACATTACCATACATCATTCTTCTCTATGCAAAACAGGGATTCCAAAAGACAGGAACCGATTGCTCCAATTGCAGTCACGTGACCTAAAATCCGTCGACCAGGTGCTGCCGATCGACCCTATCTTGCAAAATCAAGTAGATACATAAAACACAATTCTCTTACACTGATAGACTAAAAACTGTCGACAATGCTTTGCATTTTTTCATGACTTTCCTCAAACTCCGCTGAATTATGTTGAGTCGGCTGGTGTCGAATCCGCGTCTGTTATTCCGTCGACTGGTGGTAGTTATTTTCGTGTGGTTGCTTTACTTAGTCTGGATGGGTCCTATTAGTAGGAGTGTAGGAGTTCGGAAGGTGAGTTGCACGTTATGTTTTCCCTATATAACTACAAACGTATTCATTGAATAATGAACACACATCAATTCTTACCCGATGTCGGTTGGAAAAATTTAAATCAAGTCGCCCAAATAACGAACATGTCAAGTTTGCGAAATCCTAGGTAAACAAGGAGTGCGCTGAATATATATATATATATATATATATATATATATATATATATATATATATATATATTATTATATATATATATATATATATATACTTGTAACATTTAATATATTAAATATTACACACACACACACACACCACACACATATATATATATATATATATATATATATATATATATATATATATACTAGTATATACATTTGTACAATATTCAACATGCCGATATATATTGTAATATTCGACATGCCGCTAGAGCGATACGCTTACAGCATAGAACACTTGACTTTCCTGCGAAAATACGATGATAATGATTTTTACACATTTTTCATATATTTAATGATGTATTTCTGAAAGTAACCATACAATTTACAGATTGAGAAGATAACATAAGGTATCCTTCCATTACAAGACGACAGAACTGTAAAAATGACTCATTTTTTGATGATTTCTGTAAACTAAATGGCTTGTTTCCTGTATAATTTGCAAAATTGCTGTCGGACAAACATCAACACATCCCGTGTGAAATTCGCAGAAATGTAATACCCAAGTAGAGTGCGTCGTTCGAATTCGTTTTATCGGCTTAAAGTGTTAAAGCGTCTGTATTGACAAAATAGTAGACAGATACCACGCGCACATGTTCCATTTTCAGCGCTTATTTACTGAACTTTAATGTCTGAAAACTGTGTTTTTGGTAATGTACATTCATACAAATACATTAATTTATCAAAAAAAGACGAGTTTTGTCCATAAACGCAAAATTTTTCATGAAAACTGTACTGAACGTTTTCGAATGGAGGGTCTATGAATAATGATAATAATAAACGTAATGCGAAAATCCCTGAGGTAGCATCTGTTGTAGTAGTGAAAAAAGTGATATGTTTTGATTGTGCTATGATATTTAACCATTGCTCTCTGAAAATATATGCAAAGAGAGCATCGGTCAAACACTTCATATTTTCCTCATTGCGAAGCAAAATTTTGAAATAAACAAGTGAACTAGTGCACGGCTGGCTCACTCCGAAATGCGTAACAGTTACATGATTGTGTATGTTTCCATGGCTACAGCATAAACTGCGAATGTAGCCTTGTTCTTCGGGTATGTTTTCAACATTCAGTTTAACGTAATTTGTTGCCTTGGAAATTAATCAAACTCAGTTCCATGAAACTGGTCACCGAATATGTTCCTTTCTTGTCTTCAAATTTACGCATTCTTGAGCGGTTTTGCCAACAGGGACAAGCAAAGTCAGACCCCTCAGCAACCAGAAATTACACCAATATCGTCACGCCATCTCACACACAACAGACCCCCCAGGTACGTGGAATCGCAGTTTTTCGCCCTGACACAAACCACGCCACATTCTGGCAAAGTCACTCACGGTTGCTTCAATAGTTTGTTTGCCTTTTTAAGGTTTCTTTTTTTATTTCCTTTTTTGAAATTCTGTCACTTGGCTTCAAGCTTGTATACCAGAACCTTGAAAAACCGTCTATGCTTGTACCGGTCAGAATCCTTATTACTTTTATCTTTTTCCCTTTTTTTATACAGGTTGCAGCGGCGGCCTTGACGCCAACTCTCATAAAACAGATCATGACGTCAGAGGCGTTTCGTAACGTCACAACCTGGGCCGAATTCGAAGAGGTAGCAAATCGCCTGCGAGAGAAGTCTTCGAAAACCCGGGACGAGGCATTGCCGTATCTCCTGCCAGTTTTCCCCGAGAACAAAACAATCTTTAAGCACAGGCAATATGGCGGATTCAAAGACGCCATTGCTTTTTCCGTAATTCACAACAGGACGATCGTGCAAGTTCCCTTCATGAGTGACGACGACGACGGAGGCGGCAAACTTATGACGTCGTCAAATAAAATCTTCGATGAAGACTCAATCCGCCAACTTGTGCCCACGGCCACGCTAGACCAGTTTAAACGACACTGCGAGAAGACAGACATTCAGGTAGTTTACCTGTCGAACAAAAAGTTAGACGCATATGGCGGTGCGAGTCAACTATACAGAGAGATTTTCGACATCGCGCTTCCTGGACGCGACGAACTGCCAAAAAATCCCAAGGAGAGTATCCGAAATGTGACACCAAATGCGACGTGCTTGGCCCTGTACGACCCGGAAGGTTACATTGAGAACGATGACGATGGGAAAGAGGTGTCGGAAAAAGTAGAGTCCCAACTGTTGAGGGCGCCAGTCGTGTCCGAAATGCTTGACACAGTCACGAGTACTGTTAGTAAATTTTGTGAAAACGACAAATACTTGGCGATGCACTGGCGAAATAAGACGTCTGAATGGTATGCTTTTCACTATAAATTTCAATTTCTTTCATTGAAACTTACTTTTATTCTTTAAGGAAGTACGCGCCTCGAAAGTGTTAGACTTAATCTTTTGCTTAAACTTTCCTAAATGGAACTTTCAACCATTCTCTCACTAAATCAACGATGAAAATCGGGGTTACCGTGCAAAGTTTGGAACTAGCGAAACAAATTACCAAAAAGTTTGAGACATTTGATATTCAAAATGGCCGCCACTCCTGTGTTAACTCTATGGGGAAAAATAAATTTTGAATTTTCGAAAAAGTAATACGATGAAATTGTTTCTTTTTCCAAGAGCTTCAAAATGAACCCCCACAAGTGGTAGACCAGAAAAGTATTGTAGAAATTTGAAAGTCCGACTATCTGTCCCCGAGGCGCGTTCTACCTTAAATTCAAAAGTTATTTTTTTCAACACAAATATATTGATACTCATACGTATACATTATTGAAAACAAACACTGACCTATGCAGGTGTAATTTTGAAATTGCTTTGGCGACTAAATGCCAGGATACAAAATCAATGGGTACATAATTACAGTAATCCCTCGCTCTAACGACCACCAGTAGTACGAATTATCGGTTATAACGTATGTACAATGTGTCCCCGGCAAGCTAGTCTGGATTCGAATTCCCTCATTTGAACGAACACCTCAGTTTAACGAACGTTTTCTCTGTCCCCAAGCATGGTCGTTAGAGCGAGGGTTTACTGTATAACAAGCATGAATATAATGATTGTCAACGAACGATTCAAATGTGTCTTCCATAGGTGTGAACAAAATTCCCAGAATAGAGAGACATGCACATCGCTGAAGGACAAAGTCGTCGAAGTCACAGAAATGATCGCCAGCACTGTGGCCAACATGATGAGAGACTCGAAGATCAAGTGCGTCTACGTGGCTTATCCCACGGGGTCAGAGGTCAGAAAAACGCGCACGATTATAGAGTGCTCGATTTTATTTCTCATTTTGGGTCAAACATGCAAAAGTGATTAATCTATGATAGCATCGTGCCGTCGCAATATGCTGCATGGCTCAAAGTGCTTTAACAATTATTTGTCATGAGCTAAACATGCCGAGCCATGACTGCCGCGCCGTTACGAGGTATTGCACTTGTGATCCTGTTGTTGATCAAGCTTTTTACGGTCATTTTTATTTATCTAGATTCCTCTGTCATAAAAAGTAAATTTATCGGGTCTGATTATGGTAGTACCCGCTTCGAAATTAAAAAAAACTTTAAAGCTTTGTCCGAAGTCTTAGAAAGGGCACTTGTAATCATTCTCTTTCAAAATCAGGAATAAAGATCAAAGGTCAACTTGTTAATATGATTCCAGGAAATAACTGAACCAGGTCGACATTTACCGACACTTGAAATCCGAAAAGGCCACGATCTCTGTTTTAACTCCATGGGGAAAAATTAAATTTTTGCGGAACAAGCTTTTAGTATTCTATGACCATGGAAACGAGCCCCCAGAAGTGGCAGGCCAAGAAGGATTTGTAACAAGTTTGAGAGTCGAGGCGTGTGCTACCTTAATGTTCAATTGATATTTTCACGTCTAGTGAAAGGCTTCTCCTTACGGATATGCAGTAGTGAAATGATAACATTCATGTAAGCGGGCGAGTGGTAATTTCTCATTTCCAGGAAGTTATTAAATTCATGAACGAGAAAATACTGGCGAGAAGACGTATAATGACGCAATCAGACTTATCCATAAGGTATCCGGAAAACATGGAAGAAAAAGAAATGAAATTGCTTCTTGAAGAGGAAATCTGTCTTCGTAAGTAATAAAGTTCCGCTAGCTGTAAATTCTCTAGTTTTTCGATATTTGTCTGGCATTTCTGGGATAGATTTTCTTACAATATTCTTATAATATTTTCGAAATTCATATTCGCCGACATAGCTTGTCATATATGACGTTCTAATCCAGAATTCAATCCTTTGTCACGCAAAGCATCGAATAAAATTGTACTCAATGTAGTATGCTGTTTGCAATGCTAGTTCTTATACATGTATCTTTATCAACAGGCTTACTTTTAGAGAGATGAACTGAATGTTTGTAAATCTACGCCCCAGTATTCGACAAAATTAACCAAATTCAACATTTTTCAGGTGCCGAAACGTTCATAGGATGGCCGACATCAACATGGTCCCAATCCGTCGTTGACCAGAGACGCCAGGCCGGCAAGGAGAGTTTGTTCTTTAATGAACTTCCTTACTTATCCATCGTGAAAAATGACTACGGTCTTGTCTTTGACATCGTTTTTTCTTAAACATTTGCATTTCATTTCAGCGTGGTTGCACATTTTCACATTTTGCAGAGTGAGTTGGTTAACTTTATGTTTGTTTGCTTGGTTTGCCGTTCTTTCTCTTCTGCGATAGCAAACCTTATGAGCCTTCGAACAGATGAACATTTTGAGTCAAAGCTAATAGTTAACCTTTAAAGTGTTTTTTTTACCATTACAAAAGACAAAACTATAGGTAGTGTCGAAGTTTACGTTTTCTAGACGGGGCATTTGGTGCTTATTGAAATTATATTATGAATAAATGAAAAGGAATGGCTGGGGTCTGTGACATTTCAGGATAGCATAGAAGGACTGAGAAACTCAGGTTGCTGGGATCACAAGCTCATATTTTCTCTGTTTTGTGTTCATCGATGTAATCAAGTGATAATTTCATTGTCGTTTGGAAAATGTCTGAACCGCATTCAATAAATGTGACAAATTGTTACAATTTGGTGGCCTTTGCTCGTGTATGCGACAGTTGTATTCTAAACTTTAAACTTTGATTAAGACAACAGGGCTACCAGGATTTTAACACAGAGAAAATTCAACAAATTTTAACTTTGTTTAAAATACCTGAACAATGTTTATGTAAGTTTAAAAAAACCGCGACTGGCCTTATAAGCTGCTTTTAATTTCGTCAAGGAGCACAGCGCCGCACTGAGTCAGCAAGGGTGGGCCCGAAAACAAAACAAATCATCGGGTCACTACAATTCGAAAGGTAAAAGTCAGCAGCTCACTTCAACAAATTCAGATAACTTTTTCGTAGTCGTCGTCTTTCCATGACACTTTGCTAGCCTACCATCGACGTATCACCACATCGACAAAATCCAAAAGTTCAGGGACGGGAATTGAAACCACACAAAAAACAATATGACGTCCAAGAAAGCAAGGCCTCGGGCATTGTGCCAGTTATTTTTTTTCTTAAAAAGGTGCGCAAGGTTGTCATTGTAAGATGGATGTAGCGTTTTTTTATCACTGACATCATTACAGGTTTAGCGTTTCATCGGTGCTCTTCATATACTTGAGTATTTTTTCGTCACTTTTCGAATATGGCTTACTTCCGTTTCGAAGACGAATTGCAGTCTGGGACTCTCACGTGATGCTGTCCGTATTCTATAAAAATCAATCGTGGAGAACATTGTAGGGTTTGCTTATAAAATCATCAGTACTGACTTTGTTGATGTTCATTACATCTTATCAAGGTACTGTGTATTTCTCAACCGATAACACAAACCGGTTTCAACGATAAGCATGGCCATTTTATCACAGTTTTAGTTTTTTCCCGTCGAATGTCACATTTCAAGAACATGCATGGGATTAAACAGTGCCTTGTTGATTTTACACAACGTCTATTAATACCTTGGAATTACAACGTTCTTTGGTGATATTATAAGAAAAATATTTCTGACGATAGAAATCATGCCACCTGCATTCATTACAAACGTTCTCCTTCGATAAATTTTGCAACAATTTAACCCAATACGACGCGTACGTTCACTCTACCACAGTCAACATCGTCAATGTTGCCGCGCCCCAATGAAAAAACTCACCCGTACACTGACTGCTTGAACATTCGTATATTGCCTTTGTCACATTTCCCGCCGAAGATACCGCACAGAATGCTAACAACAGTTTCTTTTTCTCGGTGCAGTATGTACGGGTCGGTACAACGATTGGTATTTCCTATACATTGGACGTGTTCTGTAAGTGAGAACAGTGGACGTCGTATTGGGTTCAATTGTTGCAAAATCTATCAAAGGAGAACGTTTGCAACTGATAGAGTTGACGTGATTTTCTATCACCAGAAACGTTTTTCTCATCACCTATAGCACGTTGTAATTAGGGGCCCAAGCCTACCGGCGTGGGCCCTATTGGTTTTACTGGAGTTCAATATTCTTCTTCTTCCTCATCTTCTTCTTCTACTGTCCCTTTTTTGCCCCTCTTGATCTCAGGAACCGCGTAATGTTAACTTCTCAAACTTACAGGGCTAATAGGTACTAATGGGTACTAGTGCATATTATCCTTAAAATTTTTATTGGTCACGTGACCTGGTGGCCATATTGGATTTTCAAAAACCTAAAAATGCCTTTTACTGCTGACCTAGGTGTCTAGTCAGCTTCAAATTTTTTATATAGCAAGCATGACCTAAGGTCATAAGAATTGGCAAATAAAATTGCGTGCGGTTACGTGACCTTGGCCGCCATATTGGATTTTCGAAAATACCATTTAATCTTTAAAAATCTTCTTCTCCAGAACCAACACACCGATTGAGCTGAAATTTTGCTCATGTCCTCCTTAGAGGTATCTCTTTCAAGTTTGCGAAAGGCGTTTTGATCGGTCACGTTGTTTGGCCGCCATATTGGATTTTGAGAAAATCGTGATTTAATCTTTAAAAATCTTCTTTTCCAGAACCAACACACCGATTCGACTGAAATTTGACATGTAACATCTTAAGTGTGATCTCTTTCAAGTTTGTGAAAGGCGTTTTGATCGGTCTCGTGATTTGGCCGCCATATTGGATTTTCGAAAACTACCAATTTAATCTTCAAAAATCTTCTGCTCCAGAACTAACACACTGATTGAGCTGAAATTTTACTCATGTCATCCTTAGAGTGGTCTCTTTCAAGGTTGCAAAAAACATTTGGATCGGTCACGTGATTTGGCCACCATCTTGGATTTTGCGAAAATCGCAATTTAATCTTCAAACATCTTCTCCTCCAGAAAGAAAACACTGATTAGGCTGAAATTTTACACATGTCTTCCTTAGAGTGATCTCTTTCAAGTTTGCACAAGACATTTGGATCGGTCACGTGATTTGGCCGCCATATTGGATTTTCAAAAAATAGCAATTTAATCTTTAAAATCTTCTTTTCCAGAACCAACACACCGATTGAGCTGAAATTTTGCTCATGTCCTCCTTAGAGGGATCTCTTTCAAGTTTGCGAAGGCGTCGTTCGATCGGTCACGTGGTTTGGCCGTCATATTGGATTTTGAGAAAATCGTGATTTAATCTTTAAAAATCTTCTTTCCAGAACCAACACACCGATTCGACTAAATTTTTTACATGTAATATCTCAAGTGTAATCTCTTTCAAGTTTGCGAAAGGCGTTTCTATCGGTCACGTGGTTTGGCCGCCATATTGGATTTTCCGTAAAACATGCACTTCCAGGTGAAATGTACAGTAACTATGAGATGATGTTCAAATCCTACTTTTCCAAGCTCGAATTTTGCACCTAATATCATTAGTGCAAGAACTTCTAACCATGTTTACCGCTTGGGCCCCGCCAACGCTGCTTGCAGCTTTAATTCCAAGTTATTTTTGAATTTCACTTCAACAAGGCAGATAGTGCAGAGATACTAGGCTTCTGTTGATAAAATCCATTCGCGACAAGTTACTTATTTTGCAGTTGAAATAAATCGATCGTGAATGTGAATTAAGGTACTTAGTTTTATTTAATTTATCAATAAGTGTGCTTGAAGAGTAAAACATGGTGCCGTTTGATTGCAACCTATAGGTGAATTTGCAAATTCCCCGCGGTTTATTCCGCTTATCCAATTTCGAACTCGCAATTCAATTGGGGTCTCATAATTTGGTTGCTTACGTGAAATGACAAAGAATTAGACGGCTAACTGAATAAATTACTTTCCTCGATAATCGATAAAGGTTAACACAACACAGTTGTTACAAAATGAATTAGAAGCTCAGTATTCGGTGTTTACCTGACAGACTAAGTTTTACCATATACCCGAAAAAAACTTCAATAATGATGAAATCGCTCATGGACACTATTTTATTCTCGCAGTGCAAACCACACCTTGTGTAAGAATAGTAAAGATTAGAAGGAAATTATAATTTATGTAAGATGATGTGTTCTCAGCGTTGCATTTAAAACCACAGAGAATAATACCAATCAAAACAGATTGTCAAAGCGCTTGGTATTCCCATTATTTTGAAGGAAAGCGAGTGACCAGAAGTGCAGGAGGGAATATTATGTTCCAAAAAAGATTTACCTGTAATTTTAGATCAATATTGAGAACTTATTTTCATGGCTATTGTATACAATGCAAGATCCGAGGTACATGACTATTCCATATTGATTAAGGGTCATTAGCATATAATTGTAATACCTAAACAACGCTCATTTATGTAATCTCTCGTTGTTTGAAGGTATTCCTTTTTCACTCTCTCTCTCTCTCTCTCTCTCTCTCTCTCTCTCTCTCTCTCTCTCTCTCTCTCTCTCTCTCTCTCTCTCTCTCTCTCTCTCTCTCTCTCTCTCTCTCTCTCTCTCTCTCTCTCTCTCTCTCGCCCTGAAATCTCGGTACACTGCTTCTTAGCGTTACTTTTGTTTGTGAATTGTTAGTGAGTAAAAGAGAGCGAGCCTTTCGGCAAAAAACACTGAGACCAGTGATTATCAAGGCCGAGGCAAACATCGTATTCAGATGCCTCTCTACGTTCGTGACTTATAACCAACGTGCGCCACATTACCATTAAGAATTTACACTGTCAGCTTGTGAAAGAAGAGGAATTTGACATCTTCTTTGACATAAGATTATCTTCCTTGACATTAAAAAATCATGAAAGTTGCTGCATCATAATCCCATCATTCATATCGCTTTACAGATCAGTGTGCTAACAAAGCACAAGCGTTTGGTGAACGCTTCCGGGAAGTGACCTCGTACTCGGACGAAATAATACTTTTTGATGGTATAAAAAAATCTATTTACATCAAATTAAACCAAACGAATACCGGAAATTACATCATCGCATAAATCTATGACACCCCACAACCCTTTACTGGTGTCAACGTCACCAACCAAAACACCCTTTGTGTAGTCGTTCACAGAGTACAAAACTCTGCCCTCAGCGTCCACCCAGAAGCTCAACTTATTATTGATCTCATGATGAACACGTGGAATTTTGGCTACCCAGTAGCCGGATTCGTCTTTTGCTTTCCGAGACAGAGTGGAAGGAAGTAACGATGGATCAACGTTATCTGGACTTTCATTGGCGAAGCCAACCGCCATACTAGATGACCACCAGTTAGCCTGCTTCGTAAACCAAAGAGATACCTTTTCATTCGAGTTGACTTGCCTACTTGTGAACAACACTGCATTTTGAAAGCCGTTTAACCTGTTTGCTGATTTCCCATCTTCAGATATTTCAACATTGTCACCATGGCAATGATGAAAACGTAATTGTTGTTCGATATCACAGCTTACGTTATCCTGCTCCGGAAATGTGAAAGCATCATCTGGAGTAATTTCTTCTCGACCATCGCCAGTCACACTCACCGTGCCGACATGGGCGGATTGAAAATTTGCAAATGTAGTCGAAGGTTTAAATTGTAGGTAATATCGACCTTTCAGCTGCGAGCTTTTCTTACACTCTTGCATCTTGCCAGATGAGACTGAGGTCCTAATGTTCCCATTGCTTGCGACACCCTCACCATGACCTCCTGACTCCGGAAAGGTCGTTTGTCTGTTATTTAGCTCCTCGAGTTGCTTTTGTAGATTCCTTTGACTCGACTCGTACTCGGCTTTCAATAGTTTGGACAGTTGCTTGCCTTTCTCCTGTACTTTCCGGACCATATCTTCGACGTGGGTACGCAATTTCCTTTCCTCCTGCCGGTACATAGCGTCGAGCCTGCCCATCTCCTGTAAAATCTCACGCTTGGGATCTCGAATGTTACTATCCACCATATTGCGTGCTTGCAATTTTCTGAATCCTTACTGAAATGCTCTACGGTTCCTGTAACCTTTGGCCGTATTCGCGGCTGTTTCCCCACTGTGTCATCGATATCGTTTTCCTACAGGGAAGGCTTACCTGTAAGTCGCTACGTTAAATATTTGTACCACTCTGTCGTCTCGGGATTTCATGAGGTCGCCAAAGGATTCGACAGTGCCGCTCCGAGGTATCGCGTTTCCGATGCCGTGTCGCAGACTCTTATCAAGGATGTACCATTTGAAGAATAACCTTCCCAGTAACTTAATCGGCTCCCGTTTGTCCACTATTGCCGCAAACAGTGTCCTTTCCCATCTGTTCGAGTTCTAATCAGTTCGCATGATACCTTCCACTCCCGACGATTGCTTAGTGTCTATGATAACCTTACCCACGTACGGGTTGCCTGCCACAGCGTTTGCGATAATTTTGTTGTCGCCAAGAGACATTAAAAATTAACCTCGTCAAAGGGCAGACTAGGGGATAAAGGGTATCTCGTTGATTAATTTGTTTTATTTGTGTACAGTTTGAGTTCAGCGAGTGAAAGGTCGAACTGGAGCATCGTCAGGAATTCAAGTTATGGTTGCGCAAGGCAAAGACGTTTCAAAAGTAGCTCAGCCAAGTTCCTTATAGTCCGTTCCTAGTCACGTGACACCTGTTGATTCCGGTATTTTTGTAAATTCGCATCGATATGGTTTGGAAGTCGTCAATCACACTAAATTAAATACATTACCTTAGAACACCGAGTTTTAACATTCAGGCTGAGTTTTCGATCTTGTCTTTACAGCGGGAACTACTTTCAAATCTTCTGCTATTACACGAGGGAATACAACAGACCAGCAAAGTTTACAGTACAAAAGTTAGGCGGGATGTTTAAAGTTTCGCTGATTAAAGAATCGAAGTAAACCCTCCAACCATCAGCGACAAGGTGTCCGCGAGGCCGCTGCTCTTCAAAGATGGGGAAATATGGCTTACACGGGAGAATAATAATATAGCGAAGCTGAATGAATGGTTTCCTACACTGCGGCAGTGTCATGTGATCGACTGGAAACCTTGTAAGGTCGGAAGCGTGGGCTAGAATGCCTTGCAGGCGAGAGCAAGCAGGCCAGAGGATGTGTTTCATATTCTTTCATTTAACATGAAGCCATATAGTTCCCGGTGAGGTTGATGGACGCATGCTCACAATGTCAATCATCTTTAACTTATTTCAATCAGTCTATTACTCATGTTTCATCGAAATAAAACGCTTAATTTACATTTCGATGCATTTTTTGGTTCATGTTATAAGAATTATTTTAGTTGGCGTAATCGAATTGTGTTTTTGATAAACACTTTGTCTTGTCCTAATTGTTTTTACTCTTGTTTAAGATATTGTCTGTGTCAGAGAGAGAGAGAGAGAGAGAGAGAGAGAGAGAGAGAGAGAGAGAGAGAGAGAGAGAGAGAGAGAGAGAGAGAGAGAGAGAGTGTGTGTGTGTGTGTGTGTGTGTGTTCAGACATCTGCCTACTGTGCCTACTCCATAAGCATATTCACTTTGTAGTCATACCTCGATCTGAAAAAGGGCATTTATCATGCTTCTTCCATGTCGGCATTAAAAGGAAGAGCCTCGCCAAAGTGATAGTCTGCGTGCGACGACTTGGAATCTGTGCGTTTCATTTTTCAGTCATTAAATTTGCAATACGATAACTGACACTGCAATCTACCGGTTTCATGAAAAGATATGGCTGGGACTACAGGGTTCTCCGATACAATGGAAACATCGAATTGATTATAGGTTTCTTGTTTGAGATGGTCTACAGAAACCGAAAAAAGGCTGTATCTTGGAATATCTTGGAGATAGCGTTGTTCAGGAGAGGTCAACTGAACAGATACTCCAACCCGCCTTTGGGACAGATATACAGATTTTTTATATTGCTTTTCTGATCTATGTTGTAGCTCATTGTGAAGCTCTTGGAGTGACAAAAGTTTTCGACGCCATAGTGTTTCAAAAATTGTATTGTCCCCATATATTTAACACATTGGTAGCGGTCATTTTGATTTTAAAAAACGCTTAATGTCAACTCGGGTAATTTGTTTTTCTAGTTCCAAACGTTGCATTGTTAATCCTGATTTCTATTTTCGATTCAATAAGAGAGAATATCCGAAGATTCATTGAGGAAAGTTTGAGCGACAATTGAAATCCTTTGCTTTCGAAATGCGTACAGCCTTAACACAGAAACAAGTTCAACCAAATGAGATGTGTCAAGTACTCAGAGGCAAAGTTTCCTGACGTGATTAACTTCGACGGATGATTTTCTAGATGTGGCGTAAACTGACAATTATAACTAATATCACCCAAATTGACAAAACATAACCTGACACTTTTCATGTTCACTGTTTTGTCCATTGTGCCGTATTTGTAAGGTTTAAGAAAAATGTCAAATAAGGAACAGAACCTTTTTGGAAGATGTTGAAAAGGTGAAAGGGGTTTTGTTCACGTGGTTTTAATTTCCGAAACAGCTTTTCTTTATTCATTAGTTTTACATCCCTGAAGCTTTTGGGCCTAGCCACAAGCGTACCGTTTTAAACGTGTAACCTGATACTTACAGAAACTGCATGATAGTATCCGTTCAAATCGTGAAATGGAAAAATGAAAACGGGGCGTTCACTGTAATCTCTTAGCTGGATCCATGCAGCGCCGCAAGACATTGCAATAATAGTAATGGACTGTCGACGGATTTCACTGCTCGACGAAGTATAACTGGTAGCGACATCCATGCTCCATACTGCCGGAAAACGCGCAAAAAGCCGTATGAAACATGTCTCAAACGAAGTTGTGTTACTTGACTTGCGTTTAAGTAACATGATAAATGTGACAAACAGCCGAAATGCGATTGAATGCGAGGGAAAAACACAGTTATGCAGTCATCGGAACTGCACTCAAAGGTCACTTGGGACCCATACAACCAATGTAAACACTGTATCCGAGATACGATGTGATTGATGAAAGTTACAAACATGTCTGTCATAATCTACATTGTATAATTTAAATGTTGCAGCTATGATGATGAGGTGTATCTAGATATCCTGCACGGAATACATTGTTTGTCTACAACAAACTCGCACAGGCGCAGTTACGACGACTGTTTCCCTTTAACATCCCATGATGTTAACAAAAGGTGTACCAATTTTTGATCGATACATTTGCACAGGCTTTGAAGCCTGTTGGTGAATTCTTGAAAATAAAACGGCGCAGACGACTGCCTTTGAGTCGTCGGAGTTTGCAGAGACTTGCAGCCTATGCCGAGAAGCCTCGGTAGTTTTTGACCGGGCAACTACAAGTACATAAAATATATGTGATCGAAGGCTCATCAGCATGTTATAATGGAAACGGTATCAGAGAAACGGTCCCTATATCGCCTCGTCTGAAATACGCCGAGTATGCTTAGTGGTCGTAAGAGAAGATACAGCACTATTTTCTATTGATAAACAGTACATGTAAACCTAACGTTACGTTTGTAGAGTATACGTGTAAACGAATCGCCATGCGTATAGGATAAAAAGTAAACATATTAAATTTTAATCACCAAGGTACTAGCATGGTGATAGGAGATCCCTGAATAATTAAAGGCCAGGGACTTAATCCCAGGGATCAAGTTTGATCTAGTCTGTAAGAGGATTATAGAGGTCTTTAATTGTCATCTGGTAAGCAACTTTCCTGGCAAAACAACCTGACGCCTGACACAGGCCTTTAAGTGGTCCATTAAGTCCATTTTACAGCCCGACACTAACCAATGAATGAGTATTATATTTTTAGGAATTTGCCGATGAAAAACACATCTTGGTTTTGTTCAATTCAGAGAGTATTTGATCACGGTTGGCCCATCCTGGGATACTGTCAGTTTGTTCAAACGGTGAGGTGGTTAAAGGCTCCGGTTAAGGAACGTGAAGAAGACAAATACTTATTGCTGTTACATCGAGATTTCGTCATGTTGCACTTATCAAAGAGATAGCTAGAACTTGCGAATTGACCTCAAGTGACTCTTTCATGAGAAAGAGAACTAAACCTTTATTTTAAAAGTTGGTCTTAGTGAAACTCAACGGTGTCTTGTAACTTGCTAAGAACTTTGAAGGGAGAGTTTTGTGTTATGTTCAGGGAGATACAGTATCTATATATTTGTCGAAATCATAAACCCGTCATTTTAGTTTTTTGACATGCATGTGTAAGTGAAAGTGTGTTGTCCTTGTCCTATGTTTAAAAGGAAATGGTCAAGGAATGTCTGAGATACGGCTGTGGACAAAATGGCAAAGGATCAGCCACATTGGATTAAATCGCAAAATTATTTGACGTGCATGTGCCAAGTTTGAATGACATCAGTGGATGCGTGTCTGCATTATGGCTGTAGACATAAAAAAACTAGAAGCCAAATGGCCACCTGGCGGCGACTCGTATTATATAACCAATCGACGTGCACATGTATACCATAGTGTATTATCCTCGTACCAAGTTAAAAAAATCGACCAGGGCTTGTCTGAGATATCTGCATGGACGCTGGCACGCACGCACAGAACCAAATCAATAGTACTCCGAACTTCGTCCGCGCGGAAATTACAAAAGACGCATTCTTTGCTTGGTGTATTTTGTGCGTTGTTAATTATTACTCCATCAGTTGGACGACTGGCGTACATAGAAAAAAATACACATCAAGCAAACTGCAAAGCTAATTTTTCTTTCGAACTGAGTCGTTTCTAAATATATATATATATATATATAATATTATATATATATATATATATATATATATATATATATATATATATATATATATAATATACATATATATATATATATATATATAATATACATACATATATATACATATACATATACATATATATTATATATATATATATATATATATATATATATATATATATATATATATATATATAATCATAATACCTTATAACATGTACAGTGTCAGAAGTGAAAAGCTCAAGCCTCTCTGTATTGTTGTAGTTTCATAAATATCATCATCGTGGTCATCAACATCACGATTGCACTCTTCGCCATCAGGAAAACAATCACTACAGGGCAACAAAATGTATGAGGCTAGCACGTGCATCGAAATTGAAAGACTTAAGCCTTGCTCAAACTTTCCGTGAAGAAACTTCAAAGCATACCCTTTCGAAATCAAAACCTAAGACAGGTGTCACAGTGAAAATGTTGGTACCAGAGAAACTAATTACCCAACATTCACTGGAACTTGCTTAAAATTTAAAATGGCTGCCGTCCATAAGGTACCTAGATGGGTTACTTAAATATTCGATTTTCGCCAAAAGAACCCGGTGGAAGCTTTATTTACTCAATGGGCTTCAAAAAGAGCCCCAACAAGTGATAGACCAAAAACTAACTGTAAAAGTTTGAGAGTCCGCATATCTGTCTCCAAGGCGCATTCTACATTAAAAGAAGGGTTTTTGCGATGAATATCAGTACTTTTAATCTACTAGGCTATTGTTGAGCGAACGGAGCTGCTGATGTTCGACACGTAGCTGTGATCGGTGTTCCATGTCTTGCGACGACGGCAAAAGACGGCCTTCACGCCTTGACGGAACGGTCGACTCCACACGGCGTAGATGAACGGGTTCAGGCACGAATTCACGGCCGCGAGAACGCGCGTCGAGTTGTACAGGCCGCCGTTGTAGTTGATCCGGTAACCGAAGTTGGCGATGAGAAAGAGAAGTTGATTGGGTGCCCAGCACACGCAGAAAGCGAGGCAGACGATCAGGTACATTTTCACGACCTTGTGCTTGGCTTTGATGGCCACTCGACCAGATAGTAAGCCGGGGGAATCCCGAATCCGACATGACGCATCTTGGATCGGATGACGGAGATCATTCTGCCGTAGGCGAGGAGCAGGAGAACAAGCGGAATAAAGTACGTGGCGAAGAAAAGCCCGATGCCGACAAAAGTTTGGTACCACTCCCCTAGCGGCCACTCGTAGCGACATACCCCTCGCTGGTCGTCGTAAGAATTGTTGTAAACACAGAAAGTCTGGGTGGTGAAAGCTAACAGCCAAATCGCGGCAACCAATGGAGGCAATGAAATCTTCGATTTTCTCGTTTTGAACCAAAGAGGATGAACCACGGCCAGATACCGCTCTACAGTTATGACTAGAAGACTGTAAGTAGAAGCCACGAAGCTCACCCACAGGACAGTCGCTTTGATTGTTCGGCAGTATATTTCGCCGGCGATGCCATGCGGTATCGCGAAAGACCCACGCAGCGTTCTCGGGACCAGGAAAACGCAGGACACGCAGTCGGCCACGGCCAGGCATATGGTGAGTTGGTACGTCAACTGCTTACGGAGGGACGGCCTAGCCGCCATCACCACGATCACGACCAGGCTGCTGATCGTTCCGGTAGTGGCGATTATCGTCTCCGCTGTTTGCACGTAGCTCCATTGGAAGCCGGGCTCCGTCGTCAGTCGGTCTGCAGTTGAATTTGACTCGTTACTGGCGTTCACCATGTCTCTGTGAACGACTGCACTCCGTATATGTTCGTGAGGTAGTTCGACAGGAGACGTGGAGTCGATTCAGACGAGCTCCGAGAATGAGTCAGCATTGACAGGCCGGCCTTAATATTAATAGTCGAGAAACGGATATCATCTGAGGAGCGTACTATTAACTGCAAGGGAGAGTCGATCACGGGAAGAAAGCTCCATAGCTTGACTTTTCGAGTTGATACACCAAAGGCTGGTAACCAATTGCCAGTGTATAAGGCTTCGCTGAAACGTAACACGCGGATGGGCAGATGTCCTGAGAATGGGATGATAACAAAGTGCTACCTGACATTCACAATAATTAACCCTTTGATCGCTGCAATTTTTCCCACCAAAATTATAGTGTGCAACATTTTACCATTTTTTTTAATTTTTCTTAATTTTTTGACAATTTTAGACCAAATGAACATCACATTTTATTGGCTTCAGATTTTTATCAAAATTTTAGCAAAAATTAGAAAAAAATTGACTGGTGTATATTTTGATATCGGCAACAAGACTTGACTGGCGCTCAAAGGGTTAATACCTATGATATACCCAGAAAGTCTGGGTGGTGAAAGCTAACAGCCAAAGCTAACAGCCAAATATATATATATATATGCATAATATTTTGCAGATATGTAGCCAGTCTTTGTTTTTTCTCAGTCTTTCGCAAAAGCACGGCTCTTCTATCAGCGGGGACGTGGCAAAAGCTACAAAAGCAAGGAATCTGTTCAAGCAGTTGGTTGTAATCATAACGTTTTTGTCCCGACGTCAGTATCGTTAGTTCACTGAGACAATAGCTGTAACGTTTGGTAATATTTTCTATCATTTGTGGTCACTGCATGCTGGAAAAGACCCACACTATTCCAGCTAAATGAGATTTATCGTAATGACAAAACCGTGTCCTTTCTGCCTTATCTTTGTCTGAGGACAAAATTCAGGTGAAAAATGCATATGTGTTAGAATGATGGCTGGGATTTCCCGCTGGCGCTTTGATCCAAGACGTAACAGTCACTTAATGTTGAACATTTATCTGGTCAGTTAAATACGTCATTAACCAGTCGCTCTATGGTGGACGTAAACCGATGGCATCTCCGGGCTTTTCATGAAACCAAAAGGCAAAGGCTCTTCGTTGATTCGCAGTTAGCAAAGTACATTCTTTTTGTCAGAAAAGCAATCGTGCCATTCACAAAATGTACCGCGAACCGTTTCCGAAGGTAGTTTTCATCCGAGAGCAACGAAACCTGCGGGCGCTCACTTAATCCCTCAGTTGCTTACGTGCCGTCTTCATAGCGTGACGCGAAGCTTTAGATTACGGCGTATGTTTCAAATACTTTTAAAATTGTGTTTCTTTTTCAGAGTTTTAACTAACGAACTGACAGAAAGTCACGTTTCGAACATACGCACATCTGGCTGCAGCACCATTTCTTCACGAAATTCCACGCAAATTAGGAATGCGCTTCGGGCATCGCTGTTCGGGCTCTAAGAAAATTAACTTTGTGCCGACTTGTATTAGTGAAAATCGAAAATTGAGATCCCACACATAATATACGTTTTAGCGGTATCTTGAATTTAAACATAGCTGTATGTTTCTCGAATACCAAAATGTACATGATGCCTCCCTGATTTGTTTTTTTGTAATTCTTGATTAATATATTCAAGTGATAACACTTTAGACGAATGTTCAAAGCTATGTGGTTACTCGGAGCGTATTTTCCAAATGCCAGAAAAAGTCCCGAGATGCGTTTCTATGACTGAATAATAATCAGGGTCAATCGGTACAAGTACTTCCTTGTCAACTTAAAAATTTCAGAGGGATTCTGGTTGTGTAATATGAATTAATGTAGATCATATATGTGCATGTCGGTACGTAAGCAGGCATGTCTGTCTGTCTGTCTGCATGCATGCACGCAAGCATGCATGTATGTATGTATGTATGTATGTATGTATGTATGTATGTATGTATGTATGTATGTATGTATGTATGTATGTATGTATGTATGTATGTATGTATGTATGTATGTATGTATGTATGTATGCATGCATGCATACATGTGCACGATCTTAAAGATTTAGATATGAATTTTTAGGTGAGGTCAAACGCAAGTAGTCAGCCCAACGTCAGGCAGCCCATGCCTCGCGATTTCATTCAGTTGCCTCAAAAGGACTTCTTAAAACACCTATGAGTCTAAAGATGTAATATGAAATCGATATCAGAGCCTTAAACAAATAACCACGAATTCGAACTGACGCACGTATTCTACTTTTATTTATTTATTGGGAGACGTTGCAGTCGTTTTGGATTGGCGCAATAAGCGCGGTGCAGGTCGGATCGAGGACAAGAATTTGATAAGAATATCATGTTCGTCGGAAAATTAATAGTTTTGATTCAAGCATTGAGGAGCGATTAAGGTATTTAAATTGGTTTGATAGAAATTGAGAATAGTTACTAACAGGAGGTGACGTCTTCGTCACTATCTGTGTGTCTTCGTCACTATATGTGTGTCTTCGTCACTATATGTTTGTCTTCGTCACTATCTGTGTGTCTTCGTCACTATATGTGTGTCTTCGTCACTATCTGTGTGTCTTCGTCACTATCTGTGTGTCTTCGTCACTATCTGTGTGTCTTCGTCACTATATGTGTGTCTTCGTCACTATATGTGTGTCTTCGTCACTATCTGTGTGTCTTCGTCACTATCTGTGTGTCTTATTCGGGTGAACATGTAACTATGGACACATTCATCATGCACTGAGTTACCGAACTTCCCACGTTTTCTTTCACCAATAATCGCGTTTGGAGGAGGTTCAAATCATTATCGAACTCCGCTCGTTGAGGCGTGGAACACGGCTTTAAGGTCTGACGCAACGGGCTTAGTTTGGTATGCGCATTTATTATTCACTAGATTTATTCTAAGTCCCCGAGTAGCGTGGAATGGGGAGAGAGAGTACAAAATACTAACGCGCAATAAACCTTTGCTGGAGACAAAATTGCGAACATGATGTACTTGGTCGTATGTAACATTGCTTTTCAAATCTCTCGAATAGAAAAATAGATAAAAAGACGAATGAAACATAACATTGTGCACAAATGAGGGCCTGTATGACATTAGGCAAAGAAAAATTCCAGTTTGGATTTGGTCTTAGGTCTCCAACAAAAATAATGCACAACGGTATTTTTTTTCTTTTCTTTAACTTTGAAATGGAGGATCAAAAGATCAAATAAGGCCAATGAATACAACGGAACATGACTGCTTGAATGCTGATTGTAATTCTGACAAGCGGCAAAATGATAACGGTAAGTCTATTGTTAGCCAACAGTCCCTGTGCGTGTGATCTGACCCGTCATTTTTTAAGACATCCAAAGCGAAAGAGACCAAAAGAACGACGCGGCTACTCTAAATCGATGCACATGAGAATATGGAACAATCCTTTTCATCAGGATGTTTTTGGGGGTCTACGACCCAAAACATCTAGAAAACTACTGCCACCAGTACCGGGTGCATAGTTTGGTTGTGTACTTACAAGCGTGCGTTACCAACCTGCAAATGGTACATTCTCGGATATTGGTATGCTCTGAATATTCGAACCACGGTAGCAAGGAGAGTGAAAGTGCCAAAACTAAGGCTGGAGATGTCCAGAGCGGAAGCGGCAGAGCTGCAGAAAGGTTGCGAAATAATGAAATGTGTGGCAGGTATCCTAATGCAGACAAGTAAACGGGGCACTCTCTTCGTCCGTGAACAAATCGAAGTATGGCTCGTAATTTATTCAAACCAATACACAATCTACTCTCAAATGTTACTCAGTAGAAACAATATTTTAATAAAAGGTACTCTCATTTTACATTTCGTCCGACAAATAAGTAAAAACATATCTTCGTCTGACGTGCAAAGTTTGGAACTAGAGAAACAAATGACCTAGCATTTACCGATATCTGAACTTCAAAATGGCCGCCATTCCTGTGTCAACGCTCATGGGAAAATAAAATTAACAAGATTGGAACTAATTTGGGAGAATTGGATATTGTGATAATGTTGGTTTAATCAACAAATTTAAGCTCGTCTACTCTTCTCCGCTATTCACTTGTCTTTACGAGCAATTAAATTTGCAATACTGCAACTTTCAGCCATAGGGCACCTAACACTTTGATAAATTTGAACATTTAAAAGATCCTATTCTCAAAAATTAGTTCTAATCATGTTAATTTTCGCAACTATTTGATTTAATTTTTTTGTAGATTTTCGAAAAACTAAGACGGTGAAGTTTTTTACTCAAAGAGCTTTAAAGTGAGCCTCAACAAACTGTCGATCAGGAAAGTATTAGAAAAATTTATGAGTCTGAATGTTTGTCCAAGAGGCGTATTCCATCTTACAGTATTAAAACTGCGGGAAACAAAGCTAGGCGAAATCTACGTTACATGTTGCTTTGATTTAAAAATTGACGATGTCCACTATTTTCAATGACATTGGCCATGATTGCACAAAGCCAGACAGTTCCCTTTTACTTATACTCAAAGGAGGATGTTGGCGATGCATACTCCGTGCTGGGTTGGAAGCATGGTCGAATACAGACCCTAAATTGATACATGTAATATGGTATATAAATAATTATTATACACCTACGTCTGTAACCTATGGGGTTTCGAAGCACAGTAAGTTTCGGTATCAGAGGACGCGGAATACAATAACGTTAGATGTTATTGGACGATATTTGACCTTTGACCTTTACGTCCACAAGGGGAAAAACGAGAAGATTTTACATTTTTTACCAAAAAATGTATTCCGAAACATTCAGTACTTCACGCAGTGAATGTTGGTCATTCCGAAATAGGTAAATTTGAGTGATTATACCGCTGACCTACAATGACCACGTGCACAGCGAGTTCAAGTTGAAATTTCGTTCTATGTCCTCAGCAGACTCGCTGAACTTGTTCCCTGTCTACTCGGCGATCGCTCAGTACAGTGCGTAACGAACATCCTAATTAAACGTCATAATTTCGACTTTTTTGTGGTTAGATCGGACTAAAAAGTTTCACAATAATAAGGTTATTCACAAAACACCGGGATTTATGTCCTCGTACATCTTACGCTTCGGTATTGTCCTCGACGTTACCCGTCTGTGACAATACCTCCGCTGCACGATACACTCGGACATAAATACCGGTGTTTTGTGAAGAACCTTATAATAGTAACCATTTTGATGAATGGAAGCATGAGCTGTGAGCCTTTCTCGCTTTATACTACCTGTGTGTAGTATTTCAAAGAAAACAGTGAATTTCTTTTAATGACCATCATAATCTCCTCTGTTAGTGAAAAGACTAATCTTTGACCCTTTGAGGGCGATCAAAGCTTCAATTGGTGATCGCTGACAATATCTTGAGGAGAGTACGGAGGGCAGTTAACATATTATGGAACACCGTTTTCTTTGAAATACTGTACAAAGTAAAGGGTAGATAGCGTATATGTACACAGTTCATGTTTGCTTGTTTCTGAATATTCAATATTTAATGTAGTCTTTTCCATCGAGTACAGACTTTGCAGTTCTGATCTACACGTTGCCAACACTCTATATTTGAGTTCAACACGTGGAGCATGCATGGCAGGGTATCAATGCGCCGCCTCGCTAATCACAGACACTGCCGTTCATGAATTTGTGATGATTTGACACATATCGTTGTTGGTGTACCACCGACTTTTAGCAAAGCTCAAATGAGAGCAGAGGTACCCGGGAAACACTAGAATCAGTAGACTAAGTACATAAATTTTTAATGAAGGGATGTATGCATTTGATATCCGATTTAGCTGGTTGACTTTAAGATAAGGTGAAATGCGGTTTCTGCTATCAGAGGGAATAGGTTATTGCCCTTCCTTGCCCTTTCTCAAAACCAACTAAAGGATCACTTAAGGTTTAAAATACACAATACCAGTGTCACATGGTATCTCTGTGTACCGTATTGGCTGAGGTTTGCCGATTTGGCATGAATGGAGCAGGCTGGTCCCACAGCTAACAGTTTTAAAATTAACATAATCCCAAGGAGTCAAGTTGCATCATAAAGCTATGGACTGGGAAAACCCTGTTGTCGTTTAAATTAGGATCGTGACCATGTTTGTTCAAATACGTTCAGTGTGTTACACTGGCCGTTTAAGCTATTCATAATAACGTGTTATTGAAAAGTAAGTTTGGGGGAAATAATATGTTCTTGCTGACTTTCCTCCGCTTTGTCTGTCAACCAGTTTGACGGGCTGTTCTGTGGAACACTTTTCTAATGCATTTTCAAGGCTCTGACCTACCCACTGATAAAAAGAATGACCAGAATAATGCAAAGAGACTGTGAGATGCAGCCGTTAAAACAACGACCATAATATAACCGCAGTGTAATTTACATAGTTGCTAACACTTGTCCAAAACCGATGGGGCGCCATCTTCGGTGTTCAATTGTGCAAAAGAAGAGAGGCGTAGCAGTGAGGTTACCAATCATCCCTGAAGGGATCGCGGTGGTGCGCCCTCAATCCGTTGCAAAGGAGATAGCGATGTATAAATTTTTTGGTTGAATTCATTCGATGCCGTCTCTTCTTCTCCAACGTGGCCTTGTAATCGTTGACCGCCCTGCAAAATAATTCACAAATGACACTGAGATCAGTTCTGTTTTAAGGCTGCAGGCCAAGAGTTTGGCCCTTCCAAACAATTAATTTTCTGCAAAAACAATGAGCTTATGACCGCATTAAAGAGTGTATTTTCTGAAATTGAGATATAGTTTATGCCGTGACTTGTATTTTGCAAATCTTTGTTCACATAAGAATTAGTCATTTTAACATAACCTCGCAAAAATAGGGTGTTTATAATATATTATCCTGTACCATGGTTCCGCGCCTATGCAAACATTATAGAGTTTCCGATTGAAATTTGCGTGATGAAAGTTGTTGCATCTGGAGGCTCTAAATCATTTTCTAAAAGGCGACAATTTTCCAGCTGGTGATTGACCCATGTGTTTAACACCTCTAAGAGTCGGTAACAAAACAGCTTGGGCAGACAAGAGTAATTTGAAAGCGGCTTTTATGCTGTTAATCGTAGGTGCTAATTTCGACGGAACACACTGCAGCATTTGCACAGGGGAAGGTCTAGACCCTTTTTTAAAGATTCTTCAAATTGATTATTGCGTGATATTAGGGCGGAGAACAGACAGAGTCAGTGAAAGGTGCATTGCAGAAATAAACGGCTGTGCGCACAAGCGAGGATCCATCCATATCCCCAAATGACCTAATGTCACGGCATTGTTTTGTGTTTCACTATACTGGTTTGATTGCATTCTGTTATCTCAAAACTATAAAGTGTCCACCATATTCATTGCTGGTCGATAAAGAAAACAACATTTTTAATTAAAAAGCAAATTTTTGGGATGGAAAGCCATACACAGGAGATGAAGATTGCTTATGAGTCGATAAAGGAGGGAACAGTTGCTGTAGAGACACGGAAATGTGCCTTGTAAGAGGAACACATGAGCGAATTTTTGGCTGTAATTTTTTTTGCGTGTGTGAACTATTACGACATAAAAGTCATAATAACAAGTAGAAAGGAACGGTAAGTGCTACTTTTAAGACCAAAGGTGCAGAGAGAGAGAGAGAGAGAGAGAGAGAGAGAGAGAGAGAGAGAGAGAGAGAGAGAGAGAGAGAGAGAGCGAGAGAGAGAGAGAGAGAGAGAGAGAGAGAGAACATCGCCGAAAACTAAAATTCGAAGAGAGATGAAGACATAAGAAATATTACATGTAATTAAAGAGGCACTCCCATTTTGTAACATCTTTAAAACACATATTTTTAATGCCAACGGTCGACATTTGACGTGGCGATTGCGCGCGGTTCCCGAGATATCGATAAAAACATGTCATTTCCCGAGCGTATTTTTCACACCCCGAAGTTTTACGATTATGTCTGATTTTGACCCGAAATCCCCCGAGGGTTTGTTATTGTGCTGATTGATGATATTCTAGGTGATGAATTCACTTCCCACTGCAAAGACTTTATATACAGCATTATGCCTTTACCCCAGGTAATTAAATTCTCCTTAGTTTTTGTCGTTTTCATTATTCTAAATCAGTTGTATTATATTTTTAACCAATACCACATAAACATCAGTTTTTACGTGTTAAATATTAGCCGCCTCGACTACATTTTGTCGTCTGCCACACAGTTACGCGTGGTTCGATACATAGCGGCCACCGCGCGTGCCACGCGGTGGCCGCTATGTATCAACCGCACGTATGTGCTGGTCACCTATGCGAAATCTGGTGGAATAAGCAAACTTTGTTTTCCGTTTTGTTTTGTTTTTTTTTTCTCCGAGTCAGTAAGACTCGACTTTGCCCCACGGGGCATAACCGATCACCGATACGGACCTGGTACTTTGGCGTACTGCAGCGTGAGCGTAGACTCGTACTCCATAGCTTAGTTGACAACGGCCCCAGTGCCGAACGTTCGATGTTCGGACGCTGAATTTAGGTGGGCCACCGGAATTCAAACTTTTACTTTTTTGAGGACATGTTTTTATCTATATCTCGCGATCCGCGCGCAGTCGCCACGTCAAATATCGACCGTTGGCATTAAAAAATTACGTTTTAAAAATGTTACCAAGTGGGAGTGCCTCTTTAAGCTGCCAAACGATGATTACCTTATCTGCCGAACTACATCATGAAATATCTTCCTGACATTATCGATCCCTAGATGCGCAGACACCTCGTAAAATGAACACCCTATTTGAAATGCCAGGTCTCTTCCTTCCTTGATCGTAACTTCTCTTTCCTCTGTTAAATCATTTTTGTTACCTTGACATTGGGCGACAAACAAAGCATAGTTGTTAAGGTAGTACGCGCCCCGAAATTTAGAAACTTTAATATGTGCGAAAAGTTTCCTCAATAAAACTTTCCACCATGCTCTTTCAAAATCACGAATTAAAACCAGGGGTCATCCGGCAAATTTTGGTATATGAGAAATAAATTACCAAATATTTACCGACACTTGAAATTCAAAATGGCCGCCATTCCTGTGTTAATGTTATTCGGGTAAAATTAAATTTTCGATATTCACAAAAATAATACTTTCACAACTCCATGACTCTTAAAAAGAGTCCACGTGAGTGGCACACCAGGTTACAAAAAATTGAGAGCCCGAATATCTGTCCCAGACTGAGGTGCATTGTACCTTAGATTATGTAAGCAAGGGTAATTGACGACATAGGCTAGACGACAGGAGAAGTTCTACAAAACCTTGGAAGATCAAGGAAAATTAATTGACAAGAAAGCTGTTCAGTTTGTACAGCTCCATCACATAACAACATGTTTAATCACCGATAAATGGCGATACTGACACATTTTTAACAGTACGCAAAAATTACCAGGAATTTTAATTTAGGAAAGTCAGTTAAATATTAAAGTATCTGTCTCTAATTTTTGTCCATTTTCATATCTGGACATGATATCTTTTTACAAGAAAGGAAAAGTTGAGCTTCGGGACGAACGACTTTCCATGACTAGCGCCCCCCGCGGCGATAAAACTTTAACGTCTACTCACCTACGAGAACGATTGGTACGTCTTTGGTCTTTCTGACTTGATGCAGGAGACTTTGAAATCGCTTGGCATCTTCGAAACTGTCTCTGTCTGTAATTGAGTAGACGATGATGAAACCTTCCCCGACTTGAAGTGTTGTGGCCATGTCTTCAAGACACAACCTGCTTTCTTCCTTGTGATTAGAATAATAAAATATACACAAGTAAATAATCCCATACTCACGATACAGAGACATCATTCATTCTCTCCATGCGAGGTAATTAAGCACAATTTACCCATTGTCTTTGTCTAAGTCTTGTATGTGTGGTGAAGTGAATGGCTGCAATGCCATGTGCAAACGTAGCTCAGCTGTTGACGACTCGAGGCAAAGATAAACCAATTTCTTATACGCCATCGGTTATGGTGGTAAATCTTTCTATTTTATCAGGCACGAGTGAAATCGCGGCGAACGGACAAGTCTGGCGGATATATGACGAGTGACCTCAATCGACATTCCTGACACACTTCCTCTCTAATACTTGACATTCAGGCTTTCAGACTAACCCCTTGTGTGTCTGATAGTAAAACTGACGCGGCTCCAACACCATCGGTCCGATAGAGGGAGGAAGCTAAGTTCCCTTCAAGAATTCAACGCCAAAAGCATGAGTTATCTTCTACTCAAGCAGAATAACGACCGTGAACCACTTCTATTCGTCTCTACTGCCTTGCGAAGTCCGATATTGGAAGAATTCTGCAGGAATTTTATCAATAACGTTCGACACCGAGAACCTGAACTAGGCGATGTAAAGTCCAGCTGTTCGCCAATTAAAATACTTTAATCTGACCTTAGATGGGTAGGCAAGATTTTCACCGTGGAATCCGGTTAAAACGGACTTATCTGAGATAGACTTTGACGGCCTACACAAGGTCAACCTAATTATTCATGAAATATAATGTAAACTATTGCGAATCAAACACGCAGTGCTCTTGTCTTCTAATGCTCGATGTCTTTGTAACAATTTGTCAAGTGCGGTGGCCAACGAAAGATGAGTTTCAACACCACATTCCTCGTAATACATCATAGGCGGCTGGATGATGATGATGCTGCTGCTGCTGCTGCTGCTGCTGCTGCTGCTGCTGATGATGATGATGATGATGATGATGATGATGATGATGATGATGATGATGATGATGGTCGAGGTGATGGAATGATAATAACCACAAATACACATGCTAGTTTTGCTACTTTGTCTACCAACGATGCAACCAGATATTCTCAAATTTTCTCTACAATTCACAAAGCCTGAGACCTGATTATTTTGTAGTAAGGTTGCTGTTTGGTGATGCCGGATTTATCGCGCAAAATACAACAATATGTTTGTCGAGTAAGTACAGCAGATGTCTTATAGATCGGGCAGAAAACTGACGCTGGGCGAAAAATAGTGGCCCTTCAAAAGTGTTTTCCGGAAGTGAATCCAAATGAGTCCAAACACGGCGAAAAGTGCCAATGTCATGGGTGCAGTGAAGTTTACAGTCAGCTGTTATGAGACTCCCGCGAATACCTTCGATGTGCAGGAAGTTCTATCTGCATCGAACGTTTTATTGCGTATACAAAAATCAAGCCATTCTTTCAGTCTACAAAGTGCTCACAAGTATTTCAGGAAGGTTTTGATCGCCACTTGACAACATGACTGCATCATTAAGGTAGAATGCGCCTCAGGGACATATATTCAGACTCTCAAATTTTTCACAATTCTTTTCTGATCTACCCCTTGCGAGGGCTTATTTTAAAGCTCTTGGAGAAAGAAAAAATTCCACGGTCTTAGTTTTTCTTAAATTGAAAATTGTATCTTTCCCTGTAGAGTTCACAATGGGATGGCGGCCATTTTGAATTTCAAACATTGGTAATCATGTTAGAATATTTGTTTCAAGGTACCAAACTTTGCATGGTGACCCCTATTTCTTATTCTTGACTTGTAAAGGAATGCTTGAAGGTTTCATTGAGGACAGCTTGAGCAAAAGTTTGAGTATTTCACTTTCGAGGGGCATACTACTTAAACTAAATGTTAGAACTCTTAGTGGCAGATTTGCTGATAGAACGGCAGTAATTGTACCTGCATGTCTGGCATACTTATTATTTCTGGAGCAGCTGATTATCTGCAAGGGCACGAGATATTGATCCCGCTTTGGAATTGTTTGTTTGTATTGTTTGCGGCACGTGATTGAAGAGGTGGTTGAACCTGAAGCGTAACGTGAATCTCTGACCATTTTGAGGCAGGACGATCAGTGAAAACGAACTGAATCTAATTTCTTTGGAGTGTGGCTTTAAATGTTCGCTTTTCTACATGTTTTCAAAATCCAGGGTCAGTCGAGGAGTGATCAAAATACAAAATGTTTGATTTAGCGGACAAGTTGCACGATCAACACTTTTGTCGGAGGAGAATTTGCTACGGGTGTGGGAATTTTTGAAGTTTATCATAAAGACACTCGCTTTACGAATTACGTTTCTCACAGCAGCCTTTGGTTTCCATAGAATGGATGCGATCACCCGAAGTGTGTTCTGGTCATTTTATATTTACCGTAGACGATTACCGAAATGAAACAGTTGGATCACGATGTTTTCATGTATATTATACGTTTCATACATCACTCCCGTCTCGTAGGAATTTGTTGTTTTTCCCGAGATCAAAACATGTTCTTAACATGAACTCTCAGGTCGATAATCTCGATTGACCAGATTTATGTACGTACCCAGCTGCATTTCTTAGTGCGTTGTCATCAAAACTGTGCAGCGTGTTAATTTTGTTTGTATCAATTAACTGCAAACCTTACTCAACTAAAGGTCGTTGACGCTTGCTTGGTAAAACAGGCCCAAAAGAAAAGTGGCCTCGGTTTGGAAAAGACGCGATTCCCTTCCCTTCACCTCCTTGTCAAAGCTGTACTCATTCGTTACAGACAGTCATATGTGTTCTTTCGTGCTTACCCCTGTTCTTGTATCCATAATTTGCAACGGCGCTATTTCATTGTCGACAAGTTCTTGCGTCTCATAGATGAATTCTGAAAATGATAAATAATTTGAAATGAACAACTTGTCAAATTGATATGATTTGCAATTACTTCCTATGATAGAATTTTGAAATATGTTATATACTCTGCAATATTTTCAATGGACATTCAATTTTCTTTTCATTAGTATCGTTCAAGAAATTAAAAGTTTGCCGTTGTCTTGAAACGAATTATAGTGAACCTACACATTATAGAATTCTTAGACCTTGAGTCTTGAAATATTCATCAAAAACTGGGCCATCCGTAAACTTTCAGAAAAAGAGAGATACAGGGGAGGGGGATAGAGAGAAACGAAGAGATAAAAAGACAGAGCCACATAGGCGAAGACAGACAGAGACGATGTGAAAGACAGGGACTGGGAATTAGGACGGGGAAGAGGCTGTCAGACCCTCGTTGGCTTCGCGGTGTGACCATCTCCTGTTTTGATTCTAAGCTTCAGTGGTGTCATGTATGAGCAGAAGTAGCGAACCCAGTTCTGCTACGCATTTTAAGTTTTTCAAGTTTTTAACGGTAGATCGTTTTAGGGTACATAGCAAAGCCGAGGCTGTATAAGAGCCTGTCTTAGTCGATGAGGCACAAGCATGGTTTCTTCGCACAATACAATTGTTCAAAGAGATTTGTACATGAAATTGGGATTAGATACATGGCAGAGGGACCCGCATAAAGCAAAAAAAGTAAAAATCTTACTATAAGTCCCGAAATGACCTTGACCGTTTTGTTGATAAAAAGTGACACGAAAATACCGTCGGTCGAGATAAACAAGTGCTAGAAGTAGTCGGTCAGTAGCAGCCCCTTAAGTCGTACTTTACCCTCGAAGTAATGCGATGATTAAACAAATATCAAGATTGCTGAAGAAAGTATGTCACTAGGTCTGTATCTAGCATTTTCATTTCATAGCCTGTAGATAGAACTGTTTACCATAAATTGCACGTTGTTCGGCAGAGGAGATCGCGAAATTAAGTAATTATCTTTATCCGGATTAATATATACATAATCCGCAAAAGTGAGTAACACGATCGGAACAAATTTGGGATAATTGGATGGTGCAATAAGGTCGTTTTAATCTGCAAATGTAAGCTCATCTGTTTTTCTCTTTAAGTTACACACTTGTTTTTATGAGTAATTTGTTATATTGCAACATTCAGCTATAATATTGCACCTAATACTTTTGAGAAATTTAAAAAATATGAAGATCCAATTATCCCAAATTAGTTCCAATCGTGTTGAATTCTTTCCACATAAACCTTGCGAGTCACAGTGCGTACACATCGACTGGTATAATTTCACACTGTCAATAAATATCGTACATGAATCTTTCTAGCCTATTCTAAAAAATGCCATTTCAATAATCGGTCAATGTTTAATCAAAACGCGTTTGCGAGAATAACGTTGCATTGAGATAAAAAATCTGAGGAACTCAAATCTGACAGCATCGTCATATTAACAACTAATCGCTCTAATGGTATCAATGAACCTTATTAAGGGATTGTGGTATTTGGTTTATTAAACTATGACAACAGACATCAAGGTACGAAGACGCAATCTGGGGTCAAAGTCAAAGAAAGTCTTTGCTACACTGAGTTTCTATCTAAATCTCATTAGAAGAGCAATCTGTCTTTAACATTGAACTTACATGCAGATCATACCCGTCCTCGTCTTTCTCTGACATGTATGTATTCGCACTGTGTGCAAATTCTCACGTCCACCTCACTTAAGTTGAGAGTTTCCAGCTGTCATCTCAGATATCTCTGATAAATCTTTAAAGACATGTTTTCTAATACCCGGTATTTTTAGTTGTTTTTGAAAGTGACAATATATATATATATATATATATATATATATATATATATATATATATATATATATATTTATATATGTATATATGTATATACACAAAATGTATACAATGTGCCCTCCCGGTTATCACCATGATGGCTTTATGGCAACCTCTGAACTTGGGCACAGAGAGTACGGTTTATATATATATATATATATATATATATATATATATATATATATATATATATAATATATATATATATATATATATATATATATATATATATATATCTGTCTGCGCTGGTGTGTGTACGTGTAACTTGCTTAAACTCTATATATCTTGTATAACATTTGAAAAACTGAATTGATAAATCTTATAAATATATGGATCTACGTCATAAGGTATTCTAGATTCTTTAAAGTGTATGCTATTGGTTTTGCAAAGTTTTAGTTCAAAATCTGGGCTGAGGAGAAAAATAATGGACATACATAAGAAACAACCTTTGAATGCGACACCATACTGGAAGGGATCATATCTGTGGCATCAAGAAGTGTCACCTCTGTCATGTCTACAGCTTTTCCTCACCAGTCAAAACTCAACACAGAAAACAAAATGAAGAGACAAAACTTGTATAGCATTACATGCACTCTGCGGGTCTAGATTTCTAAATGTCAGCACCTCCTTTGCAGTGACGTCACTTACTTCATAATATTATGACCTGGCCGGGAATGACAGCACAGATGGGCGTCACGTGATCTCGCCCAGCTGCTCGAAAATATCTCTCGTCCGGGGGCAATTAATTGTTTGAATACCTAATATTTGGTAAATATTCTCTGAGAAGCAGAGCAGCGAGCTGCCTGACACAAACATCAGTCAGAATCGATGACGTCAGAAATTTCAACAGATGTATATGAAATTCATAAACACTGAGTTTTAAGTGCGTTTCTATCGTGCCTTTCTTTGAAAGATAAGGTTTTGTTTACCACTCTCTAAGGTTGACACGATCGAGGTCTTATCATTACATGTATAACTATATAAATTCGCTTTCACAACAAAAAATAGTGCAAATCTATTTAGTGAAAAGCAGACTCATTGATTTAGCAAAACAATTTATTTCCTTTTGTTGAAAAGACAGAGCTATGAATGGAAGCTGGCCAGGGAAACGCACAATGCGCCTCAAAAGTACATGACTTAAATTTTGGCTCGGATTTTCCTCGAACGACAAAGAGCGCAACCCAGGAAGTCGTACGACAAAAAGTGCAACGTCACAGAAAATCGTCAATGAACTTTATATCTCGTAGGAAAAAAATACACATTGTAAGGCTAAAATTTAAGAATTTCTGTTCGTTAACATTCATTTGTGAGCATTTGACCCCTGGCAGTCCTTCCAAAGGCCGGGATGAAGACCAGATCGATCCATTATGTCACCAAGGGGCAATTAAAATGCCAGGAAAAACCCTAAAGTTTGTAAACATGTCACTTACCATGTGGATCGAGGTCCAAATGATGGTAACGACCCTTCGTGAATGTAGCAGTCAGCGCTGAAGAAAAAATTAACGTTTAACAAATATTAAATGTATTAAAGGTACGGATAATAGTATTAAATGGTGTGTAATTTATTTGAAATCGAAAAAGCTACTGACTGATATTTCACTGTATGTGCAACGTTATCTGATATCTTCTACTGTTTAACCTTTGACTTCAGCGACGAGTAAATCAGAAATTCACAACCACATGCGTGCGTTATAGAATTAACCATGGCCAAGTCACGCGCCAAACACGGAATTTACCGATTAATAATTACATATGTCGACATCCTGTCCGTCACGAGGTTCGTACGTAAATATGTGTTTGTCTATGTCTGCCCCTCCCTCTGTCTCTATGTCTCTGTCTCGCTGTTTGTCCGACCGACTATGCACGTCATTTTGCCTGTCTCACCATCTTTCTGAAAAGCGCCCTGTTCAATATTACAAATTAACATCGTATACCCAATTGTCAACAACGTGTTTTCGATGAATTCGAAGATTGAATTATGCTTGACTGGCGGGGCAAGTTGTGGAGAGATATTATACATATACGAGATTGCGAGCAAAGTCTTCAGATAGAGGAAACGATGCCTGAACTTTGTCAAAAGCGTGTTATTGGTAAACTTGTATAACTTGTTTGTCATGCATGTCAGTAAAGGGCGAATCAAATGACTTAATCGATAGCAGAAAACCAATATACGGAGTTGATTTTAACATTATTTTGAGGATTGTATCTATGAAATTTCGACAAATTCAAAGCTGTGAACGCTTGACTTTTTGAGTATTATTACCCACTTTGCAAAACTAGCTGATAAAGACGAAGATAATGCTGAATTATTTGATTATTACGCGCCTTTGCTTCTGGGATTTCATCATTGATCATAGCAGTTGTGACCAGACATAACGGAAAGTGTGTGACTGTTATCGGGATGTCATACCTTGCTGTTAATCCCTAACCTACTACGGATCTACTGATCATGTAGATTATTAAGTAAACTAACCTACAATTTCCCATGATCAGTTATAAATCTTAAAAACTAATGAACAAGTGAATAGGAATGAAGCCTGAACAAGACTAGAAGCTACAGCAACTCAACACTTAGCCACAAAGAACCTTGAAACCTATGAATGTGTAAATCGGTTGACTTTAAGGTCACAGTATTCGTAACATGTCACCTGAAATGACAGGTTTCTCATGACGGTATTTTCGGTGTTTGGAGCGCTTCAGGGTAATCGGACTGTGGCAACAGGACTCTATATTGCGAAAGATATATGGTGCCATGTACCGCTATACGGCGCGAGAGGAGCTTACAACTTACGCGTGAAACTATCGGCGGAGATGTGCAAAAATCTTGTGGTTGGTTGGCTATCGCATGGCCTTGTGCACGGTGTAGAACAAGTTTGGATGACTTAAGGTTGTTCAGGTCACTAACACTTAGTTACTCGTTGAAAATGAATGCTTTATGTATGTGTTAACACCAAAAAGGCAAACATATTTGGAATAACCAGTGCAAAAAGTGCCCCTAAAATAGATTAGCGTTCATGATCAGTGCACCCATGAAGACTGCGACTTGGAGATAAGATACGGAGAAACGCAACGACTGAAAACACAGTATTCGATGCAATGTGCATTGCATGAGCTAGTCTTTCTGTTATCTAAGTGCCACTTGTTGTACAGATGAGAACTTAAGTTCACATAAATACGAACAGAAATTGTAAGCATAGCTAGAGCCAAACCCGAAATGCACACTATATGTTACTAAAATAATCTTTAGGTCGCAGTGTTTAACTCTGCATCCAGCACACAGTGAGTATATCTCTATGTTTTGCGATGGTTACACCAAAGTTATGTCTGTGTTTCGACATCTTGGCTCATAATTTAGCTGGCAAATTTACACACTACTGACACCGTAAAGCTGTCATGTAAATAAATTCAGCAGTATTCCTCTGGCTACTGCATTAACAGACATTCGAACGGGATTTTTTACGACTTCAGCTAAATTCGAAGATCGTTTATATCTGACCCGTACTTTTTCCGGAAAGACCTAGCTCTGGCACCGAACACATCTGACTACTTACACGTTTTACCGACGTTCTTGGGACCAAGGAGTACGACGATGAACTGTAGCTCGTCGATCCACGAGACGCCTCTCTGCAAAACCTGCAAGCGATCCTGGGCAAGTTCCCGGCGGTACGGGCGGTAGGTGGCTCTACGGCTCAACATGGCGCAGAAATAACATCTTTGAAGCTATGTCCCGAATAAGATTGGTAAATTGTGGAGAACGAAATCGAGCAGCAATGCGTTCTTGCACCGCGCTGTTCGGACAGCGTTGTTTATGGGTTCCTGCTCTCTAACCAATTACCTCGGAAAGATAGATCCTCACAACTGTATCGTATTACATGTTGCCTAGCAACTGGGAATTTTGACAACAAATACGCCTGTGTAAAAGTCTGAGACCATTGGTAGTTTAAATATGCTAACTGTAGTTGAAGCGAAAGCAGATGCATTATAAATCGCAGAATTATTCCCCTAGTTATGTTATTCCAAACTGTGGAAATACAATTTTTGAAATCAAAAAGATGATACTGGGCTACAATTATATCACTGACTATATTAATGTTAAGAAAATTAAACTCAAGGAGAGTGAAATGCTGCAACAGTTAGTCTTTAACTAATCGCAAATGTTGAAGGGTCAAATAAAATTGCAAGAAAGGAAACATTTGGTTCAGGAAAATTGAAGATCAAGTCACTGAAGTCGTTAGTTTTTTTGCTCTGATAGATGGCGCCATTCATGTAGGAAAGACTAAAGTAAGACAAAGCAGAAGCTCGTTTTGTAGGCCGAAAATAATACATTCGAACGTGCTTAAAGATAAAACGATATGGAAAATGATCAATAAACGACCTTGGCGACGGGTGCATTCGACATATTATTCCACTAATTTTTGAACGAGATAGATTTTCATGAGTTATTGTAAATATTACTACAATATCCACATTACGTCGTCAATAAGAAACTTTTAGCGTCACTGAGTCTTCATCCGGTGTAGGAAACAATCAATCGAAATCAATCTGTTTTTACTTATTGCATCCAGTACTTGCATTTCCTTGTTGACCAAAAATGCCAAAATTGGCAGTAATCTTTAGAATAAAATTATTCTTTGTCATTTTGCCCATACACCATAAGTCGTTGGACTATTGCGTTTAGCACTTTATATCGTCATCATAGAACTGTAGCAAAAAGAATAATGTGCAAAACGAAATATATTGAGTCTTCCCTGTGGTTAATTATATCATACCAGTATATTGATGGCGCAAATGCAGCGATCTGATTGTCAAGAAAAAGAACCCTGGTATATCGGCGATATACCGCGGCTGGCATACACGCGAGCTCTCAGGCTGAGCAAAAATCCGTTTTTCACGTTCCACGCCAGAATTTCAGAATTTCAATATATACTGTTATTCGATTTTGACCGGTTCACTCCATATATGCACTCGCTATCGCTCGTGCATATATGTCGTGAACTGGTCAAAATCTCGTGGTATACCGTCGCTGGGTGTGCTTTATTGCTTAAATATACACTTTTTGAAACTTGGTTTGGCATATCTACTCTTTCAAATCTTCAGTGTAAATATATCAAATTATTTCATTTTGTTTTGTCGAGTGACGACCCTGAAGCAGTACAAAATCAAGACTGACTTATAGGAGGCATGTTCTCTGAGATTCGTTACAGGAACACAAATGTTTTGTTGTTTGTTGCATTTGTTTTGGCCTCTAGTCATGCGAAAACAAAAGCAAAAGTCACAGAATGTTAAAACGATTACAATATCAGAAGAAATGGAATGTTCTACTGCATAACGTGAAATAAAATGCTACAAACTTTGCTTCAGATCGATGATGAGTGGGTATCGAGTAAATATCAGAAAAAATTACAACCATCCATGATTCTATAAGCTAATTTATACATAAAAATTAATAAAATATCTGCGAATCCAAGTCAACCTCGACTCTCTCGCAGTTCTTTAGTCGCTGCTCAGCTTTTTTACCAGGGCCAGTGTCTTCCATCTATATGCTTTCGCAATAATATTCAACTATATATGTTCAATTTTGGAATTTTTGCAACTTTTCATTCTGCCAATATATCATTGGGCGATGACTTGGATTCAGCAATTCCTTTTGCTAATAAATTTAAAATTTCAAAAATGGCTTGTGTCAACTTTTACAATTGAGAGAGAGAGAGAGAGAGAGAGAGAGAGAGAGAGAGAGAGAGAGAGAGAGAGAGAGAGAGAGAGAGAGAGAGAGAGAGAGATAGCGTCCAGTGTTTGTCATAAACGTGGCTTCCTTAAAGTAGGACTTCACCAGCTGAAAAGATGTCCACGAAAGAACATACAGTCGAAAACACGACAAAATAAAACTAGTGTTCATCTTTACCAAAAGTTGAACGGGTTTTGTAAGAAGCTGAATAAATTGAAATAGGTGTAAGGAGTATGATAATTCTTACCATTAATAAGCTGACAAATCAATGAAGTCCTACTTTTAGGACTTAACGTTGTGTGATAACTGATAACGCAATAAAAAGAAAATAATTTGATATACATACATACATACATACATACATACATACATACATACATACATACATACATACATACATACACATTACATATATATATATATATATATATATATATATATATATATATAATGCGTATGTGTATGTGTGTGTGGGGGGGAGGGTAGATGTGTAGGCATGTAGACGGCCGCGGATAAATTGGAAGTTCGTATTTCAATAAAAATTCAAACAAGTATATGATATTTAAAGTAAGACATTACACTTTTATTCACTCTGCTAAAATATGGATTGTACAATTCAGTGCGGTCTCATATCATCTTGGTTTAAATAGGTTATATCACGAACAAGCATTGTTTGTCCTTAAGTCTATTTACTCAAATGTTTTGCGTCGAAACTATATTTCATTGATCTTCCCTGGCGATGTGCTCCTCGCTGTCAAAAAATAACGTGAGGGCTGGCACTGCTCCCACAATCGAAACTAAAGCCTGACTTGAAATTTTTTGTAAACATCAGTTATAATTATCAGAATACATCAACCAAAACGCACACATTTTGCAAATTTTGAGTCTTCGTGATTAAATTTTCATAATCAATGTTTCAGTTGTTTTTTTTCAAACTCAGCAAAACGGGAACTGCGCCCGGGCTGCACGTTGAACCTCTAAAGTCGCGGCATCAATATTTTTTTCGGCGTATAATTTTCGAAAAGCAATTCCCTGCTGGTCGCGTTGTGTAACTAAATATGATAACTGTGTTAAAACTTCATTGAAACTACCGTTTAACATAGTTTTGACTTTGTATAGATATAATTTACAGGCCTATGCTGTCTTTGAATTGTGAACAACTTCGTTGGAGGTACGTGAAGACCGAGCGATTGTCCGCCAGTCGCTGCGTGAGAGCGGTTACTCACCCGCTCACTCGCAACACCTTGAAATAGTTTACAGTTGCTGTGTAGACATTATGGTAAAATGTTCAAAACTTTAAACGCTGAAGCAGAATCGTTCCAGAAAATTCTATTCATAGGAACAAGTTATTGGCTTGTGCATGTGATTCGTAAGTTGTCCCCTGATATTTTGCTTCGTTCAGCTCGGTATGAATACTCTTCACACAGCGACTATGACAACTCGTCGCCGGCTCGTGATGACTTGGTCATAACGTTATTTGTATTTCCGTTCGCTGACCAAAACAAAATACGACAGTATAATATGAAATTGTACAATTCATTTCAGAGATTATTTATTGTGGAAATGCAAACCCCCTAGCCGGATGCAAAAAATACCTAATGCGGGCATTATATCTATGCTTATTGTCACACACGACTGCAAAATCTTCGACTCAAAGACGCGCTTTTCCTCGCTTCATCGAACGACTGGATATTCTGTGTCGGGGTTATTTTCAACATCGAAACATTAATTTGGTGCGCAAATTACAAGAAATCAAACGGCTTTTGTATAACATAGCATTGCATTAAATTTTGTTTCTTGAAAGGCTCGGAGACATATTTTCACGACAGATGTTTACTTTAATCATCAAATGAAAATTAAGTTATGTTTAACAGATCTGAGGTTCCGCTCTGTGCTGTCTTGAAACGAAATCTTTGTATAGACTTTGTCAGTTAGGGCTCTCAACATACTAAAATGACTCAAAAATGGCTGTCCCTGCGGCCATATATCATGCCGCAATAAAAACGACAATGTGTTCAACTTGGCGTTATGTCCATATTCGAACTTCCATTATATTGACACATGCGTCAAGTAAGTGAAGATAAGTCACTCAAGCGATATTTTCAAAACGATATGCCAACCTGATGGCCATATTTGATCATGCTGCAAAACACCAGGTCGCGCATATGTGGTCATATTTTGTCACAGCATGGAAGTAGATATATCCAGAGATGTAGTTAGATCCCTAGACACGAAATATTGACGGCTGGATTGTCTCTCAAGAAATAGATATGTCAATTCGAAATAGGGTAAACCGATCGGTCAAAGCAAGTCTTAGTCGCAGTACATGATATAAAAGCAAACAAAAAGACGACCAAAACATTACTTTACAGACAAACTCTCGGTCAGAACAAACTTATTGATCATATTCAGCAGTTTGTACATCGCTGAGACTATACTTTAGACTTTCAAAGAGCACTGGTCTACAGCTTGTCATAGTATCTTACTTATACAGACTTGTAGACTTTTTTTGGCTTATCTTCACTTACTTGGCCTCTCTGGGGGATCTGGCACAGCTTGTCCAGTCGTACAAAGGAAGCAAGGCCAAAAAATCTGAAGTCATTTTATCGTCTTGACTAATGATCGAATACGTGCGGATGAATACATTTTTTGTTAGCTACTTATCATGGCGTTATGTTTCGCCTGATAACCGAGTCACATAATGTGTGTGTACGCAATATTGACAAAGAATGCGATTTAGCGTCGGCAATGCACCAATCACATACTGCTTTATAAATTGAAATGAATATGCCTGACTACCAGGTTATGATTATTAGATGAAATTTACAGTATGGCAATAGAGGGTTTGCATAGGCACAAGGCTGTTATTACTACACACAATGACAAAGCTAATTTTAAACTGGTTAACAGGATCACATGATTTCAATATTGTAAGGACTACACTGAATGAATACTTTTTAAAATTCCAAACATATAGTAAATATTAATGAATGTAATATCTAGAATTACAATCATAAATATAATAGCATTGACACAAGATTGTTATTACTACACATAATGTAAAAGTTAACTTTAAACTGGTTAACATGATCACATAAATTCAATATTGTTAGTACTACACTGAATGAATACTTTTTTAAAATTCCAAACATATAGTAAATATTAAATCATGTAATATCTAGAATTACAATCATAAATATAATAGCATTGGCACAAGGTTGTTATTACTACATATACTGACAAATTTTACTTTATACTGGTTAACATGATCACATAAATTCAATGTTGTAAGTACTACACTGAATAAATACTTTTTAAAATTCCAAACATATAGTAAATATTAATGAATGTAATATCTAGAATTACAATCATAAATATAATAGCATTGGCACAAGGCTGTTATTACTACATATACTGAACAATTTTACTTTAAACTGGTTAACATGATCACATAAATTCAATATTGTAAGTACTACACTGAATAAATACTTTTTAAAATTCCAAATATTTAGTAAATATTAAATCATGTAATATCTAGAATTACAATCATAAATATAATAGCATTGGCACAAGGTTGTTATTACTACATATACTGACAATTTTACTTTAAGCCGGTTAACAAGAACATATAAATTCAATATTTTAAAGACTACACTGAATAAATATCCTTACAAATTACAATCATGTAATATCTAGAATTATAAATATAATATGTTATCTTAGAAATGCGATTTCAAAATTGACCATCCCGAAATACACTCTCGTGTGTTATTAATCCTTTACCATTTGCAAATTAACATTGTTTACAGGCACTTCCACAATGGAATGCTGAGTCCAATGCAGAGAACACACACCTCTTAAACAAAGTTCCTTCTATGCTTAACATTTTCTTGTACTATCCACACTAGCCATATCAATACTATGAGAGTATATAAGAATATTGTAATAATAAATTCTAAGAATTTTCCTAAATAGTTTACACATATAGGGTAACATGAAGTTTCTTAAATTATTATTGTAATTACTCTATCAATTATTCTAAAACTAGAATTTATAAAGCAATATCCACTTTATATCACCATCAAATGAATTCTGTATTGTACACACAAAAATACTACTTACGTATGTATACAAACACATAGTATTTATCAAATATCAAAAAATGAAATGCCTTAAACAAGTGTAGGAATAGTGGTATCAGATATCCTATAAACACGAATTATCAACTACCTTGAAAACAACCATCTGATGTATTTTATTCCTACGTCCATGGCAAATGAGCACTGTTTATTGAGTTTGCAAACTCTTTGCAATACTAAAACTTATGTAGAGTATACACTCCCTCTAAACGAATGTAACTTTTTGCCTTACATTTTTTTCAAACTTTCACAGTTAATTTACATACGTTTTGATAAATACGCACAATACACTACATACACAAACAACGAATACTTATTTAAATAGCATACACATAAACATAGCATTTAAAAAAAATCATTGTAATATTAGTGTTTTCCCAAATCTTATTTGCTTGTTATATGTTTCCTTCACATTTCAGAATGTCATACGTTTTAATGAGGGTTCTCTGGTTTTGCGATGCAAGACCAACGAATAGTACATACTCTTCTACAACTAGATAATTTCGTTACCTTTTATCTTTAAAATTCACAATTACTATTTTTACTTCAACGAACACATCGAGACATTGTTTGCTTTTAAACAGTTTCTTACGTGTGCAAAGTACAGTCGTAAGTTATAAAAGTATCAACAAGTTCCATGAATTGAACGTTTCTATTCTAATTCACAAAAAAGTGTAACAGGCAGAACAAAACTAAAAAAGTTAAAAACATCCGTACCATTATTGGTAAAATGACAAATATCATTAATCATCAGTGCAAAAAACATACTTTTATGTAAGTATAATACTTCAATATCGTCAACAACACATTACGAATAATTTACAATGTGTGTACAAGTAGGAATTATATCATAATATATTTAATTATATTAATTAATTTATTTTTTATTATATTTATTTTTTATTTATATTTATGATAATGGTCTAAATCAGTAAGTTAACGCATAGGAATTTATTATTTTGCATCACTTTTCAAAGCGCACTCCTAAAAAAAATTGATGCGTATGACATGACCGAGCCTTATAAATCTTTAACATCACCTCGTCTAACTGAGCTGCTGACCAGCGCTCTTTCATGGTGTAAGCCAATCGATATTATATTAAATATGGTTCAAATTCCAAGCAACGCAACGACTCAGAAATTTAAAGTCCGTTAAGGAAACTGTAACTTTGTCGTGCCTTTCGACGCTGGTACATTTGAATACATGCAATCACTCACTCTGAGCCAGTCAAAAGAAAGAACACCCCTTGAACGGTCAAAATCAGAATACAATTGAACTCCATTGACCATGAAAAACTTAAAATGAACAACTTTTTCTTGACCCGAAACTTTATCGTTAGTGGAAAAGACATTTTCATATTCACAGATAACGATCACCAATAGATAAAATTCGAATGAAAATCCCTGATTATGCAATGAGCAGGGATTGAACATATCAAAGGAGTACCTCAGCCTGAAAGCTATGTATTTTGAAATTTTTGAGAAATGTTGGTTAGATTCACATTCAAACACTTCAAATAAAAACGCTTGTTTTGCATTTCGTAATAAAATAACGACCCGTGCATTAACTTACCTTATCAGATATCACTTGAAGAAATGAGATAATATAGTGCTTAAACTCTTATACAATATTATATTGATTGTATCAGTATAACAAAACTTATTACTTCTACTGCTACTTCTACTACAACTAATGAAATAGAAAATTATATCATTATCATAATAGTTATCATCATCATCATCGTCATCATCATCATCATCATCATCATCATCATCATCATCATCATCATCATCATCATCATCATAGTCTTCGTCGTCATCTCAGAAATCAACGTCAACAGCATAATCTTTATCTCACCATCATCATCGCCTGAAACGAATAAACACGACAATAAACACAAATCAATTTGCATTCAGCAAAGACAACGTAAACGATGTACGTCTTACAAAACTAAGCACACATACATTATCAACTACAATATCGTTAAGCATATTCTGCATAATCGTAGCATTTTGAGGTCGTTTTAAATTAATAATCAATGATCTTCTGAAATATCAGAACTTTCTTCGACATACTCTGTCACGTAGCTAGTACTGCGAGTTTAAGGAGATCAGTTGCAAGTCTATGATCCGCCAAGAAGATTTATATTAACAAGATGAGCTAAGAATTATGATTTAAGCTTAACAAATACTGTAGGCCAGTTTCTAACAACTGTTAGTCCAAACTGACTGCTGGTTAAAACTTCTCTTGTGGACACCAATTTTCTCAAACCAACTTTTAAATGTCAAAAATAATTGGGAAGGCGCAGTACAGAGTTTTCTCAGTGTAAACAAAACACACTTAATGTCCAAAGTGTGAGAAACATACTGTATATTCTAAAATATAGAAAATCTTGATGTCCGGTAATTTTATTTTGGTGTCACGTAATATCCAGACTGTCTACCATAGGAGTTATTTTTACACATCTGCAGTTTATACCACTCCATATTAACGATATGCCTCTAAACACCCCTGATCAGCCACTTTTGTTTCTTAAGTTTATAAGCTAGGCAACGGCTAGGAAAGTATAATTTTACAACATACGTTATCATGTCCCCAGACATTATAATATTAGCTGACACTGCAGTACCGTATTTGTAAACGATAAAACATATCAGTAGTCCTCTTAGGTTGGAAAAATGTTTTTGTTCAATGTTATAATATAGAAATAACAGACGACGCGCTGATCATTAACATTATATGATGGCAAGGGCGAGAGGAAAGCCAATAATTAACGGGGGAGCCTTCCAAGGCCGTTAAGTTTTGGCTTGCCTCTCGCCCGCGCCCATAAATAAACGTTACTGGTGAGCGCGGAGTCTGTTATTTCACTTATAGTATTAACGAATCCCAAAAAACCGTAAACCTTTACGAAAATATTCCGTGCGAACGACAACGGGGCCCAAGAACCTGTCAGTGAGTAGTGCGCGCGTTGCAAAAATTTGGCAAATCCGTAGATTTTATTGAAATAGTGTCTAAACTTGGCCCATAAATGCTAAATTTTATTTTGTGGTTAATTATGATCTTTGTACAAATCACGATTTTCGTTTTGACCGTAAAGTTACTGTGTTTACGATATTATTCATATTCACGGGCATGAAAACAAACCATTACTGTGTATTTGTGGGAAGTCACGTGGTTCAGCTCGACCAATTAAAACGCAATGGACAGGGCATGGCAATATAATCCGTCAGAATTTGTTTCATTTATTTAATTTTAAGGAGGATGTCGAAATGAAGCTGTAAACTAGTAGTGAATGATGTCAAAACCTACAAATTAATGTCGTGATATCAAATATACACCTGTTTACTGATAATACCATATCCCAAAGAAACTGCTTCAAGGTCAAGAGAGCCATATCCGAACGCCAAATAGTACCTTGAGGACCTTAAGAAAGCACGTACTCTTTACCTTTGAAGATGAGTGTACCTGTCAACTGCACTTTTCCCTCACCTTAACCCGAAATATTATTTGAAGTGTGTTAGTCACCCTAAGCTGATAAAGTTTCGCGTTGTTTTAGCCAGAGACGTATGTTTATTCACTCGCATTACATAATGAGATGTCACATTGTAAATTGTAAGTTAAAAATTGCTTACACAAGGAGAATTAGAATTGAGTCTCCATGGTCACGTTTGTACTTTGTATTGTATCAGATTCTTCACCCGTCTTCAGTGTATCTTGAGTGGGAGGGTCGCACGGGTTCTCACGCATTTCCATCCTTTGCACAATATCTAAAATATAATAAAGCAGAATGATATATTTTCTGCGGGTTCTCGCGAGGATAAATGAAAAAAATCGTACAGAACGTGCTATTCTTAATATTACCAATGCACTATTTACTTTTCAAGTAAAATGAAACAGATAATTTTAATTTTTGTTGATACCGAAAATATAGCCACTGTGAGAGTTGACGCAATAATTAATCTTGAAAAATATCAATAATAATAAAACGTTTGCTTTACCAAAAAAATGTGAAATTAAAAAAACCGTATTACTTGCCTTGAACGAGAGGACACTTTGCTTCAGGTTCAGGTTCAGGAGGAGCTGAGCGTTTAGACGGTGTCTTTCTTTTGATATGAGATATTGTGTACAGGTAAGGGTTCACAGCCGAGTTCACAGGTAAAACGAAGACAGCACTCCAAGCATAAACTGAACCTGGAATTGTGACTGTGTCAGTCAATGCAAGAATGCCCATCACAGAGATTGGAACCCAGCAACAGAAATCAGTCAGTACGATAAGAGCCATCCTCCTTGCAATTCTGGCTGATTCTTTCTCTCTTTCCCTTGATTTGACAGAGGACTCTTTTGATATCATACGTATTCGCCAATACATGAGCACATAACAAGCAAAGATCACGGTAAAAGACAGGAGATTCAGGAAGAGGAAGATTGTGACAGAGTATTCCCATCCGGGAGAGCTCTCATTTGTCAGATGTAGAGACAGGCAGACCGGGGAACGACCATAGTAATTATCACCAAAATAAGGTATGCCAGTTAGCGGCAACAAGCTGATGAAAGTGACAACAACCCAGCCTGCAATCGTTACCACAACGGCTGATTTCAAGTTAAAGTTGAGAAACTTATAAGGAAATGCAATGACCAGAAAACGATCAATTGTCATAATAGTCAACATGAAGACAGACATTTCACTTGATAATGCTGCCAAAAATCCAGCAAAAGCACACAAATTACTTTTCCTCCAAAATTCGTCATGCCGGACATACTCTCCTCGATAATAAACATCAGTCGATGCAATAATGAACATGTATATACCCATGCAAAAGTCTGCAATTGCCAAATTCCAAATGAAGAACGGATCAACTTTCACTAGTTCCCTGTTCCTTATACGCCTGATGATTACAATGAAGTTGCCGATCAATGCCGACAGGCCTATGATCCAAACACACCACCTCAACACTTGATTTGCCATAAGATCTTCACAAGATGAAAAAGCGTCTGCCTTGGGCATACATATTTCGACTTTTTCAAGTTGTTGTACCATACAGCAATACCTGTAAGCATCGGTAAATCTGAAAGGGCAAAAGAGAAAACCACGTTTTATGAATTCTGAACAAATACAAGCTGAAGGCAGTGAGGCCAATATTTCATATATTACTACTAGACTACAAGAGAAAGGTGACCTATTAACGTAAGAGAAGAATGACATGACGGAGAAAAAATGAGAAATCAGTTTTCCAACATGGAGAAACAACGACAACAACAACAACAACAACAACAACAATAATAATAAAAATAATAATAATAATAATAATAATAATAATATAATAATAATAATAATATGGGGATCCGATATTGTTCATAGGGGAATTTCAAATCGGATACTTAAAAGTGTGGGGTGAGAACATCGCCAAAATTATCTTGAAAACTTTATTTAAACTTATCTCATTATTATTATTCCATTGTTTGGTGATTTAATGATAATTATGTCAGTATTTGGCCATTATTTTGCAATTATTTGATCATTATGATGGATATTATTTTGACATGATTATGAACTTATTTGGTATTTCGGTTGTTTTGACATTATTCAGCATTGATGTCTTGATTTAGAACTTATCTTATCATTATTATTCCATTATTTGGTGATTTGGTCATTTTTATGTCATTATTTGGTCTTTATTATGCGATTATTTGGTCATGATTACAATATTATCTTGACATTATTATGGATTTATTATGTTAATTCGGTTCTTTTGCCATTTTTCGGCATTGATGTCTTGATTTGGAACTTATTTCATCATTATTTTATGCCATTATTTGGTGATTTGGTCATTTTTATGTCATTATTTGGTCTTTCTTATGCAATTATTTGGTCATGATTACAACATTATCTTGATATTATTATGAATTTATTATGTTAATTCGGTTCTTTTGCCATTATTCGGCATTGATGTCTTGATTTAGAACTTATCTTATCATTATTATTCCATTATTTGGTGATTTGGTCATTTTTATGTCATTATTTGGTCTTTCTTATGCGATTATTTGGTCATGATTACAACATTATCTTGATATTATCTTGACATTATTATGAATTTATCATGTTAAGGATGTACGATCGGCAAAATATAAGCGTACTGCACCGATTTCCGCGCAGAAATGTATCCATAGTAACCACGCGCGCATAGTGACGTTCCGAACGTTTTTGCGTTGTATAAAATGTCGTCTGCAGGTAAAGGAAAATCGCGCCGAGAAAATGTTCAGCGTGCCCTCAAAACACGCTGGAAGGTACGAGAATTCAGCAAAGAGATAAAAAAATGCAACATGACCGTAGCCTGTACAGCGTAAGTCAGAGATCTGATTCGCTGTACAAGAGGAGGTCGTGGTTATAATCCCAATGATAGTGTCGCTAGTAGACCTACCGGAGAATGGAAGAATGGCCGTCGCATTGTCGATTTGAGTGTACTAGCCAAAAATCTTGACACTTGTGTCAGTTGCGGGCTTGCCTTTACGATTGTCATCGTGTATTGGGGAAACGCCAAGTTCACGGCCTCGGCTCCTGGCTCCACGTAGTGTGTGACAACTTAGCCTGCAGCGAAGTCAACCTAATCGGATAATCCCCACCGATAAGCGTCACGGCAATAAATATTACGTGATTTTTTGTATGCTGTATTAATATATAGACTCTAAAAAGTAGAAGAACCTAAAAGTCTTTGCTTTGTTCTGTCATTTCCCTCTCATTAAAGTTAAAAGGTAGGCTTGAATCATGACCATGCCTGGACAAGGCCACTGCAGGTAGCCACTGCAGGTCAGCAGCATTTGAAGAGCGCCCCGCGCGACGAACCCGGGAGAGCATGGTTTATCGCCAGAACCTGTAAATCCTAGTTAGATTTTGCGAAATTGTGAAAAATCGAGCTCGGTGACCTACTAAACAAAATGTTGTTTTGAAAAATTCACAAAAAGAGCTATTATTTAGCAAAGTTTGAGAAAATTGACATTAGTAGAAACTATCAATAATTAATAAATTACCCTCTCGCATTCCTGAAATTTGGGGCATATTTGTTGCAATTTTGGTTAAAAAATAAATATCACGACTTTTTAACTCAATTTTAATGTAAGTAAAATCTTCAAAGTAGCTTAGGTTTATAATTTCTTTATCTTTTACAGTGTAAACGTGAAAAATGCAATCATGATATAAATATGAAAATGATGACCTGTTTTATTGATTTTTAATGATTTTGTGAAAAACCTTGAATTTTTAATGTCATTTTGTAAAAAAAACAAGCGCGGTGACCCCATCTTTTTTCCCATTTTGGGACTATTCACATATGTAGGTATTCGAAAATCCCAATTTGAAAAGATTGACATTACTTTTACTTTTCCGATCGTACATCCTTAATTCGGTTCTTTTGCCATTCTTCGGCAATGATGTCTTGATTTGGAGCTTATATCATCATTATTATTACATTATTGGTGATTTGGTCATTTTTATGTCATTATTTGGTCTTTCTTATGCGATTATTTGGTCATGATTACGACATTATCTTGATATTATCTTGACATTATTATGAATTTATTATGTTAATTCGGTTCTTTTGCCATTATTCGGCATTGATGTCTTGATTTAGAACTTATCTTATCATTATTATTTCATTATTTGGTGATTTGGTCATTTTTGTGTCATTATTAGCCATTATTATGCGATTATTTGGTCATGATTACAATATTATCTTGACATCCTCTTGGCTTTCAATTATCTGACCTCCTTTTTTATCTGAACTCATTATTTGACCTGCATTTGAACCCTACCCAGAAATCATTGCACATGGAGATTCACAATGGCGGTTGATACCGTCTGTCCGCTCGCATATCTAGAGAGAGAAAAGCGGGCTTTGCGTAAGTTTTAAAGCGCAGCTCAGCACATCGCGTATCTAGAATAGTTGGGCGTGCTCGAAAACTGAGATCGACCACAATTTTGGATTAAAAATCGATTGTTTTTCGGCGGCGGAACTGGGCTTTGGTGGGTAGCCGACGGTGGCCTACAGTAATACACCCAGCCCAGCGTACAGGTCTGTGTACCATGTGTTCTCGGCGTTATATGGCACAGGCCCAAGGCACGTTTCGTAGATCGTCGTCGGATGGGAAGTGACTAAAACCGAGGTTCGGCCTTCGGCCTCACAGTGTCAGTCACTTCCCATACGACGACGATCTACGAAACGTTCCGTGGGCCTGTGTTATATGGTGGTGGCCGTATAACACCGGAAACACACAAGACCTGTACGTACGCAGGCTAGGTTACACCCAGCCTGCCACACAGAGATCAGTAAAGGTATCGATACCGTGGAACGAAATAAAAAAATAATAAAAAATAATAAAAAATAATAAAAAAAACCAAGCTCGAGAAGAGTTCCCGACCAACCAAAAATATAATGTGGCATACCTACGATAAACATCTTCGTTGAACGAAAATTTCTTTGATACTTTTAGTACCGCTTTTTCAGTCTGTAGCTTACAGATTGCAACTCTAACTGGCCGTAAAATAAGATAAAAGATAAAAGTATTGCTTTCACATTTTTTCATAATTCCCATCTGGACTCATCTGGATGAGAAAGCTTCATAATGGCACGAATATGTTGAGATGATTTTGATTCTAATAATACAATCAAATGCAGTGTGGTCTATATTTGGCAAATAAATACGACAATGTAATCGCTTTGTCAAGGTCAAACATATTTACGAAAGAGTATCATTAGGAATGAATAAAAATTGGATTTCGGCGTGAACTCTGGTTGAAGTCTTGCATTTACAATGACATGTAAAATGTTTTATATTTATTACATTGTAAATAAGACATAACAACCAGAAAACTAGCTCCTGCAGAAGCCTTAAGCTTAAGAATATATAGGGGTGTCGGAAACAGGGATGTGTAACATGGATCATGGTGTTTGAGCTTTAGGGCGCAGGCGGTCACCATCCACTGCGCCCGCATTGGCAAAAACGTGAGAGACTTCAGAAACTTTTGCATCTAATAAACATAAACACATAATCTTGGTCGCGCTTCGCTCCATGGAACTGGGGTATAGTAACATAAGCTTATGGACATTTTTTAACACAGCACGGAGCTTTTAACACAGCTCGGCGATTTTTTTAACACAGCGCGGCGATTGTCGTTTTCGTCCACGGTATCGATACCTTTACTGATCTCTGTGTGGCAGGCTGGGTGTAACCTAGCCCTGCGTACGTACAGGTCTTGTGTGTTTCCGGTGTTATACGGCCTCCACCATATAACACAGGCCCACGGAACGTTTCGTAGATCGTCGTCGGATGGGAAGTGACTGACACTGTGAGGCCGAAGGCCGAACCTCGGTTTTAGTCACTTCCCGTCCGACGACGATCTACGAAACGTACCGTAGGCCTGTGCCATATAACCCCGAGAACACACGGTACACAGACCTGTACGCTGGCTAGGTGTAATACTATAGGCCACCGTCGGCTACCCACCAAAGCCCAGTTTCCGCCGCGAAAACAATCGATTTCTAATCCAAAATTGTGGTCGATCTCAGTTTTCGAGCACGCCCAACTATTCTAATTACGCGTTGTGCTGAGCTGCGCTTTAAAACTTACACAAAGCCCGCTTTTCTCTCTCTAGATATGCGAGCGGACAGACGGTATCAACCGCCATTGTGAATATCCATGTGCAATGATTTCTGGGTAGGGTTCAATGCAGGTCAATAATGAGTTCAGATAATAAAGGAGGTCAGATAATTGAAAGCCAAGAGAATGTCAAGATAATATTGTAATCATGACCAAATAATCGCATAATAATGGCTAAATAATGACACAAAAATGACCAAATCACCAAATAATGAAATAATAATGATAAGATAAGTTCTAAATCAAGACATCAATGCCGAATAATGGCAAAAGAACCGAATTAACATAATAAATTCATAATAATGTCAAGATAATATTGTAATCATGACCAAATAATCGCATAAGAAAGACCAAATAATGACATAAAAATGACCAAATCACCAAATAATGGAAAAATAATGATAAGATAAGTTCCAAATCAAGACATCAATGCCGAATAATGGCAAAAGAACCGAATTAACATAATAAATTCATAATAATGTCAAGATAATATTGTAATCATGACCAAATAATCGCATAATAAAGACCAAATAATGACATAAAAATGACCAAATCACCAAATAATGGCATAATAATGATCAAATAAGTTCCAAATCAAGAAATCAATGCTGAATAATGTCAAAACAACCGAAATACCAAATAAGTTCATAATCATGTCAAAATAATATCCATCATAATGATCAAATAATTGCAAAATAACGGCCAAATACTGACATAATTATCATTAAATCACCAAACAATGGAATAATAATAATGAGATAAGTTTAAATAAAGTTTTCAGATAATTTTGGCGGTGTACTCACCCCATACTTTTAAAGCCCCAATAGCTGCTAATTTTATGCATTATTTTCATGATTTTATTTTCAAACCAGAGTTGGTTCGTTTAAATGTACTTGCTGAAGGACGTGTATTGAAGTATCACTGCTCGCTGATTTGGACCATGCCTACACGTTTTAACAGGTTTAATAATAAATGGGTGCCGCACCCATAAAATGGCGCCCCCACGGGAAAATACAAAAAACAGTATTTTCCTGCACATATACATCGTGATCATAACAGAAACAAGTATGATGCCATTTACTTGAATGCATCACACGGTGGCTAACATTTTGTTGTTGTAATCTTTATTTTCTCTGTCATATGAAAACTTTTGAAATGGCGGGAAATCTAAAATGACGTTAAAACCTGTGCATTTACATGCCACTCATAACACTCATGGCAGCGTTATACACTTTTTCAGTCTCTAATGGGTCTTATTCAAAGAAACATCTTGGAAAACGAAGGATATTTTGAGATCGATTTATTAAACATTTGCAGCTATTGGGGCTTTAAGTATCTGATTTGAAATTCCCCCTATGACATAAAAATGACCAAATCACCAAATAATTGCATAATAATGACAAAATAAGTTCCAAATCAAGACATCAATGCCGAATAATGGCAAAAGAACCGAATTAACATAATAAATTCATAATAATGTCAAGATAATATCGTAATCATGACCAAATAATGGCATAATAAAGAACAAATAATGACATAAAAATAACCAAATCACCAAATAATGGCATAATAATGATGAAATAAGTTCCAAATCAAGACATCAATGCTGAATAATGTCAAAACAACCGAATTACCAAATAAGTTCATAACCATGTCAAAATAATATCCATATAATTATGAAATGATTGCAAAATAATGGCCAAATACTGACAATAATTATCATTAAATCACCAAAAAATGGAATAATAATAATGAGATAAGTTTAAATAAAGTTCTCAAGATAATTTTGGCGGTGTTCTCACCCCATTTAAAGTGAGGTATTTCACATGCTCTTTTTTTGTTCGACTGCGGTAATCTTCAATTTTATCACCATCCATTAATTTGTCAAAAAGTAAGAATATGTAATCATTTTCAATTCAATATTTAGTGATGATAATATAAATGCCCATCATTTTTATTCCAGTTATTTAATGGAATCTTATAAAAGGCACGATTGGAAGTAATTTTGAAGGTAGGATCTTCATAGTTTTCAAATTTATCAAAATTGTTAGGTGTTCTATGGCTAAATATTGCAATGTTAAATTTAATTAAAAAGAAAAGTAGATGAGCTTACATTTACTGATCATACCGACATCGCTTCACCATCAAGTTATCCCAAATTAGTTCCAATCGTGTGTAAAGTTGTTTGATTCTAGGTCATCTAATTTTAACAAATTGTGCGGGTATACGTCACAGCATATTGTAAATACAATAGTTACTGTAATTAACAAGAATTTTAATCATTTACTTACATCTCCTTCAAACTTGACAGCGGTAAGAACACCTTCAGACTATCAACAGTAAATTATTGCCAGTCAGAAACCTACAACAAATGACATTGTCATGTTCTATACGTACTGCATTGATGTTAAGCACTTATCTTTTCAGTCCAACAGGGAAACTTGTTACCCTCGTGAAGTGATTTATTTAGGAGACATTTTAAGGTATCGTACGTATATAGGGATCAGACTGTTGAAGCAGAAACAATCAGAAAAAGAAGGGAATAACACAAAATGACTGATGAGCTTGTAAAAAAGTAGATGTGCTCATATTTTGAAATTTCGGAGAATAAATTTCCTACAGCTACATTATACATCTTTATGGGGCGGCAAGAGATTTTATTAGCACTAGGATAGTCAGAGACAGGTACATTACTCTGCAGTAAAGTCAAATAAAATGTGTTTTGCGGATATTAGAAAATGGAATGTATGGCGCTGATAAGTGTCATTGTTGCTTGGTAACAAGTGATTTATATCTGCACAACAGATAGTTATAGTCTTATTATAATCTGACAAACTTTGTTGAAGTTTGAATATGGCAAGGAAATTAACGAGGGTTGATTGTTGTTTTGCGATACTGCTTTTCTTATTAAGCGTTGCATCCAAACATTCATTGAAAACAATGGCTCTTGTTGAAATTAAAGAAATATAGCATATTGTTTATATAAAGCATATCGTTGAAATCGATAAATAACATCAGTATAAAGATCGTCAACTATCAGCAGATAAACCGGTGTTTGGAACAACACTGATAGGCAATCCCATGAAAACCAAGTATTATCGACCCATAATTAAGAATGTTTGAATGATCGCGAAAATGAAATTTATTTACGTATGTTACCGGAGTTAGGAAGTGCCACGCCAGGGCAATTACGTTTACTGAACAATCATCAAAATTAATCGGCAAATGTACTAAAGGCAACGGTCGTATAAGAAAAGGGAGCACTTTTGAAATGTAGAATTGTATTGCACTGTAGTTGAGAAGGGCACATTTTGTTACAAATGTACATTGGTGATGACATAAATATAGTAAACCCACACGCTGTCGCAATTTCTCGCTCAAAATGTTTAAAACAATTATTTTCTTATGCAAACCGAAACATTGTCACCGATATCAAGTGAGCGAAATGACTCTACTTGAAGTGTGATTGAGTATTGTATTCTAGCAATGAGTTTATTTATTATTTTTTGTTACTCGTATAAATTTTTTGAATAACCCCCACCAGTTTCAAGGATTCTTCTCCCCCGACCTACAGAATTGTTTCTGAGGTGAGATTAAACATTTCTTACCGTTGACAGTTTGATACTTTGAAAGTTAGTGGGAAAAACAATAAGGAACACTACGATACATTCTTGAACAGTTTGTGAACTTGACTGCCCTTACAAAAACAGATTTCTCGAGTTTCTGAGATTTTATATTGAAAAAGATGAATTTTATTTTGTCAGTTTCAAAATTAGCAAGATAAAATAGTGCATAAAAATCCCCCTAAAATGGATTGAGAATATTTGAATGCCCTTATTCTAGTAAGAGTCTTCGACCCATACAATATGTTGAGGAATTTTTAAAAACTGGTTGCAGGGGCTTCCTCGCTGGTAAGTGATGACACTCAATCATCCTAGTCATATATTTCTTTTTCATACGTATTCCTGTTTTTATTCTATCGCACATTTCTTTCCCATAAGTGTTCTTTTCTTGATTTTAACTGTGAAAAGAAAACACGTTTTTCGCAGTCTTCTCAGATTTAACCTAGGCGCCTAAAATTTGCTCAGTGTTTGTTTTGTTCTAAAATTTTACCATCACTTTTCTGGTCTACCACTTTTTTGGGCGCATTTTAAATCTTTAGGAGCAAGGAAAAATTCACAATCTTAGTTCTTCTACAATTGTTAAATGATAGATATATTACAGGAATGACGGTCATTTTGAATTTGAGATATCGAGAAATCTTAGGTAAAGTGTCCCTCCAGTACAATATTTTGCACATGTAGCCCTGATTGTTCTTATTGATTTGGTAAGAGAATTGTCGACACTTTATTGGGGAAAGTTCGAACATATATTTAACTCTTTCACATTTGAGTTCCATACTTCACCAACTGGCTTATAAGAAGAACCCCTCTTGTACTCTCCCCTAGAGGGTACTCTTGTTAAGCTTATGCAATCGTCCATCTTAATTTGCACTTAAGGGCATCTCAAAACCTGGCGGCTCTGGAAGATGAAAAAATGCCCATTTCCAAAATGTTTCCGAATACTTTTGTTTTGGTTTTTTATGGGTCCTCAAAAGAGTTTTTTTTTTCTGGCAGGAATTATTATGTCAAGTTGTATCTATCAAGTAAAAACTGATGCCCTTCATGAAAAGGCTCCCTCAGTCTAAACTTACCAAAACCACCGATATTCAAATAGTTCATAGAACATATTCAGGATTCTGGGACACAGTCATCAAAAATCCCAACAGTCCCAAATCCCCTATCGTTTCGTAGACTTTGATTTTCTGACTGTTTTTTTCTACACAGTTTCAGCAGTCTGTGAGGAAAAACTTATAAGTGCGCAAAAATTATTTTAAAAGATTAAGAATATTTCTGGTCCCTGAATGCGACTCCTATTATTGCAGTCAAGATCCCTTTTCCCGACAAACTCTTCAAAGCCTATAATTTGTGTTTCCTCGAATATTTTATGCCAATTTCATCTTGCCACTCTGAAACAGTAATTCCTTGAAAAAACTGGGAACCTAGAAACTGTCATTGGACGTGCGGGGATTATAAGACTAGCGGAGTTTTCAAGAATTTGGGGTTTGGATTCTACCAAGTTTACGACAACCAACAGGGTAGAAATGTTTAATGTTGACTCCAAAATATCTGGGTGTAGAGGAGGGGATCACTGTAACTGATTGAAAGTAGGGGTGCTGTTCTGGAATAAATTATGCAGGAAGAGTAGTCTTATACTACTTTTGGTTTTTCTATTTACCTTTTCGGTGGACATGTGGCAGAGACGGGGAAATGGGAATGTGGGCTTGGTAAGGAAACCTCAAGTGAAGCGTTTTTCTCTTGATATGATATATATTTTTGTACATTCTAATAGTAAATTGCAACGACCCAAGTACAAACTTCAGCAACTTTTCTGTCAAATCCTTATCTTCAGAAAGTTGACATAAAGCAATGTTCTACATTATATACTCACAAAACTCGTAGATTATCAAGGCCTTCGAATGCCCCATCTACTATATGAGTTATCATGTTATCCGCAAGATCACTGAAATGAGAAGATGTTAAACATTCAATTTTTATAACACACTCAGCGTTGACGCTTGTTTTATGAATATTTAAAATAATTGAGAGACATCTTAATGTATGTCTGTTTGTGATGTTGAATTGATTTTCGCTTCTAACCTTTCACAAACATAAATTGATGGGATAGTTTTATTCCAGCATTTTTAACTTTACTGCTCCAATTCACTATTCATTTCCCTTCTTTTCTACAACTCGCTCAAGAAAGATTTACATTAACAAAAGAAAACCTGGTTTGATAAATACGTATGGCAAGTTAGAAACTACCGAGTAGGAAGATATTAATATTGTCAACATGGGGGTTAACATATATTTGCAGTACGTAAAGTGATGCAACCTGACACAACAATGCTATTCCTAAAATATTCAGGTGATCAACTATTCAAAATGCAAAGTGACTGAAAATGACGAGGAAAGAGACGCATACTCTTTGTTAGACGCTCCACGAACGGAACCTTATGGTGCACTTGTTATTCTAAGGAGAATCGATTCAAGAAAAGCGTGTACCATTCGTTGACCAGATAGGCTGAACAAGGTAACCTGATTCAACTTTATTGTCAATGTGTTTAAAGCCCTTGTATTTCTATACTTTGTTTTAATTGAGTTCATCTACTGTAATATGAATCAGAAAGTCGTAATTTTTTGGGTGAGAGAAGGAACTCTTACTAGAAACTAAGATCGAGAAATGACTGATGCGTCATTCTATATTGTCTACTCACAGTGTCTTCAAGTTTCTCATTCCGTAAAACGTGTGGTTTAATAATCTTCTAATACTATTTGAGCTGAGGCGTCTGAAAGAAAAACAACAGTGATTGCATCACATAAGAGTTGTACAAAGACGAAGATAGAAGTAGACTGACCGACAGAGCTACACAGTTATGGCAGGTTTGTCTTACAAAGTATACCGTGATTTTTAGGGCTGCAATTTTTGCTACAATAGGCAAAGTCACTCATAATAAGTGACATCAATCGTGCATCACGATCGCATTGCGGCCTTCAAATTTATTGGTCATATTCACCTTATACCGATCATGTACTGCAAGGGCAGCCCCATCGAGTCGGTCTGTGTTGAGGAAGGTGTCCCCACAAAACAAATTATTTATCATGAACTTAAATATATACGCAAGATTATCTCGGGTCATTTTCCTCGAAATAATTTGATCTTCAAACCTTGATTATGCATGCGCGTACAGGGTATCGTTATTTTGAAAATATACTTTTCATTTTCATTAGCATTTTAAACACTGCAACCTGCATACACTACTTCCAACGCAATGGAAGGAATTACAAACACACACACAGAGGCAGAGACACACAGAGACACAGACACCTCTGTCTGTCTCTCTCTCTCTCTCTCTCTCTCAAAGTCTGCATCACCTTTCCTTTGTTGTGGATGTTTAACTTTGATCTAAAGTAATGAAGCAGTCAACCGATAGTAATGATTACAAACATAACTTCCAGTGATTCACTTAGTCTTGAAGTAGCCATCTCTCTAGAGTAATGTTGTATTTTAACAGATACTAAAGTCATTAGAAATGCCCGGTGTTGGATGTTAACTCAAGCTTCATATTAAAAGATCATCTCATTGTGTTTTGACAATATTTTCTGTCCTTTTGATTTCATAAAAGCTATATGCTAAGTTAATCGTTAGAATACGTAGATTTGGAGGGTAATATACGTTGTACACTTTAACACAGAAGTTAGAACTTAGAGTTTTGGTGGAGAGTTTGACATTCACCGTTGCTGTCATGTAATAAAGATTTGAAGTGGTTTTTACACCCGATATCTTGATGTGTGAGCTTTCAGTTAGTGAAAGCATTACGATCTAAGGCTGATACCTCAACTCATAGACAATACAGTAAGAGTGGTACCACCATATAATGGATTCCATCGGACCATAGAAATATGATAGTGGAGTTGGCGCTCAGCAAGAAATATGAACAAAAGAGTAAGTGGAGGTAAATCACAGTGACAGATAGTTTAATATCTATGAAGGCAACTGAATGTTGACATTCATTACAAAGTAAACTGAATAAGTTAGGTCAAAGTTGTACATCGATGAGTCACTTTTGAAATAGCAATATGAATACAGGAAGGTGATTATATATGCCATACTTACAAGAAGTACAAATTCACGAGAAATTCGAACTTCCGAGGACGTATTTCTGAAATCGAATTGTTCATCAAGTCCCTGGGAAAAATGCAGAGAAAAATAGCGAGTGAAAATTATGATATATTTAACACGATTGGAACTAAATTGGGATAATTGGATGAGAGTAATTATAACGAAATTTCAATGAAATCGAAAGTTTTACAGCTTAAATTTTACAAAATGATAGAATACTGTAAAAATTAAATGTTGTTTTTATCGAACAATACAACAAAAACACGTCAATTATTGTATATCGCTGAAATCGTATTCATTTCTCTGAAAAGGTTGTTTTTATGTGTAAATGTTATTAAAAAAACGAGACAAAATGCATAAAATGTGTCTAATTAATGACTTTGAGTCAGGGCACTTTTAAAATGTCCTTTACTTTTTCGTCAGTTTGGGGCTTAATAAACACTAAATGTAGTCAGGGCACTTTTGAAATGACCCTGGCTAACTAAACCGTAAATCGATTGAACAAACTTCATTTTGGTCGGGGCAAAGTAACAAATCCAAATTAGAACTAGTATTTCAGTAACAAAGAAAGTAAAGACAAGTTCACACATTTTCATTCAAATATAAATATTGTTCATAAGTATTGAACAATATTGCATTAGCTGCAGTCATGCAATGATTCTTACTCAGAACATTAGCACAACATCACAAATTTTGAATACAATTTTAAAGATGGTAAATATGGTGTAATATTAAACATTTTTTTATTATTTAGAAAAAGTGCCAATCCAATTATCCCAATTTAGTTCCAATCATGATACATTTGCAAATTAACAATAAAAACCGATGCTTACACTAGGTTCTTTGCAAAGTTTGAAATGTTGCTTACATATCTTTAACTTATTTATGTGAAAAATCAGATTGCACATCTTAAAACAAAGCAAATAATTTAGATGTCAACCCCTTCTGGAGATTTCGTGATATTCATTGAGTTTTTCCACATGGCATTAGTGATATCATGTAATGTTGATTTGGTTGCTAAGATCGTAGGGTGTTTACATTCTAAAACAGAACAGGCAAGAATTGCCATGTTACATTACGTTCGAGCAAAGTCTACAAAGCGGTGCTGTGTAACATACCAAGACAACAGAATTTGTATTGCAATGACCGTTCAATTTTAAAAATTACTGTGGAAAAAATTAACAACATTATGTATTCTTCCTTGTTTGCTTACAGTTCTCCAAGCAATGGATAATACTGCAACTTGTCATCAATAAGATTGATATCATTTCCAGTCATGTTCCTGTAAACGACAGAAAGCGGGATAATTCGCTGATATTGATAATCATTTCCGGATAAATATTACAAAGCATTTTCATTTCATCTCTATAATAAATACTGGGTTTCGTCCTGTGAGTTTGGTACTCGATAAAAGTTACCCAAAGTTAAGAGATAATGGCTATTCCCTTTATCAACTCTATAGCGAAACATTAAACGTTTAATTTCAATAAAAGCATGAATCATCTGTTATTTCAAAATTATAAAATCAGTGAACATATAGGTAGTGCATCAGCGAATGCCTGAAAAATTGCCGGTGATAATAAATTATGTGTTTCGCATTATTCTTACTTTTAGATACAGTTTTTTTTACATCTGAGTACTTTTAATATTTAGTTGTGTCGATTACTTATATTTTTAATGTCTTGAATACTGACTGCATTAAGAATTGCACTTTATCTCTTGTGTTGCTAATTTACCTGCAAACAAAAGCATGGCACAAGATTTAATTCTTTCTTCCTGTCAACTTTTAAAATTGTTTCCCTAGAAAAACAACACAAAGGGTACCGATATTCCATACTAACATTTTTCTTATGTCAGTTGTACTACCATTTCCAGGCAAACTCTTCATCTCTTGGTGTGAACAGTCAATGATGGCTCCAAAACACTTACAGGTAGATGGACACTGGAGATCTTCAATAAAATATTTGCACACAAATGTAAAATTGATATTGAATTTGTATCGGCGAATAAATGTAGCGTCTCGGTGATATATGTAAGGTAACTCAGATTATCTTCATTGGAGGGAAAAATTTCAAACGATGTCGGATATCGTTATATTTATAAAGAATGCCATTAAATACCCATTGATTTCTATATGCATCTTATTAACTTGTATATGAATATATACTACTCAAATGTGATTAACTTACCACACAAGAGTTCGTCGTCCCCGTATGCGCAGTGCTTAATGTTGTCACAGCGCTGTGACAATGTAATGCAGTTTTTCATCCCATGACATTGGTAGCTTCCTGTGCAGTTGTAGATTTCTAGAATGAAAATGGTCGTGCTTAGAGAAAAACGTTTATGCCGGCACATTATAAATGTTTCAACTTCATGCATAAATAAATCAAGAGGTCGAGCATTATGGATCACATGACTGGTTTTCTAATTCAATTTCTTATGGCCGAGCGGTTCTGTCTGTTGCTTCTCCGCAAGGTGACTGGATGCCGTATGTTGTGGGTTCGGACCCCGATAGAAGACACCGCAGTATGTATTTCAGCAACGCTTTTTTACACTCGGATGATATGTAATAAACGAATGATTATATGGCAGTCTGCTGAAGAAATGAGCACAGTATTGATATAGGGACCGTCGTTGGCTGGATGGCTTTGTTCGACACTGAGTTTGTACAATTGAAACTATACTTTGAGGGTGTCTACGAAGGGAGATACACTACAATTTTTGCTATCTATTGCACAGGTTACAAGTATTTGTTTCTCCAGAGGTGAGTGTCCCTGCATGATCCTGAGTATGGGATATGTGCATGTCCATTTGATATTAATTGTGCTTGTGTGGAATTTGTATCCTAAAATGTTTACCACATCCTTGCTCATCTGATCCGTATGGGCAATCAAACACCCCATCACATCGACGATGTAGTGGTATGCAGTAAGCGTCATGACATTTATACTTGTCATCTGGACAATTGAAGAGTGCTTTCAAAGAAAGAGCAATTCCACATCAGTCATTTCAATACTTATCGCTTTGTATGGATAGTTGATGAAAACGTGAATGATTGTTATATGATTCGGCAACTACTTGAACAGCTCATCAGAAGCGTAATTTGTTGCATATATTGACAGACATCGGATACACTTACGTTTAACAAAACTTATTGTAGGTCATGGTGTTTCAACTGCCACTGAGCTCAATGTTGCAATAATTAAAAATCAATCTTACAGCAATTCCTGAGGTGAGAAGCATCTCGACATCCTTGTGGATACCCATACTCATCAATATCATAGACACACTCCCACTTTCCATCAGAGCAATGGGTATTCTTGCATTTTATGTTCTCGGGCGGACATGTTTGACTGTTGATATTGTTGCTTTTGGCATTGTTGCTTTTTTCATCTTCTCTGCCACCTCCTCCACAGTCAACCTCTCCATCGAACTTTGCACTCGATGGGATACAATGCCCGAAGTTACATTCAAACTCACCACACTCGTCTAAAAATTCGATTTGCAAACAAAATTCTACATTAACGTCACTGCTTACAATACTCCTATTCCGAAGATTTATGTCACAGCAGAATAAAGAGGTTAGCTTCATTTGACATGGTGTCGAAAAAAGTTAAACTGGTTAAAAATAGACATTTCACGGGCAGTTTCAAAAGACCAAGAAGTGGATCTGTGCTGTAGAGTAGATAAAATATGTACAACGTATTTTGATGAAATGTTTCACGTTGAAAACACCTTGAGAAGAGGTGTTTCCAGTGTTTGTCGGTAGATTCAGATCGGTAATCAAAGAACTAGCAAAGACGTCAGTCAAACAATTTTGATTGTTCAAAAATATTTACCACATTCTTCATCCTGTCCGTTCAAACAGTCTGGAATAAGATTGCACCGTTTAGATTTTTCTATACACTGGTCGTTACCACATTCAAATTGACTCGTTGTACAGTCTTGGTGAACTTTTTTACAAAAAATCAAAAGAAATAAAGAATCAGTTTGATCAATATTATCCGAAGACGTATCGACACAACAATAGCCAATATATCTTGTGTTTTGTACAGTAATTGCTATCCAAATCTAGTCTTATAATATTATGCAATAGCAATATGTCAGCATTTGTGCATGTGTTCATGGCATTTAAATTATTTCCTACATCTTGTAGGTATGGCAAACGGCAGAGCTAATTTTTGGTCAGACAGTTTTAAAACAAAAGTTGCAAATCTTTGCACTATTCCTTTATTACTTTAATTATTTTGATAATTTTGTTTCTTCTAAGGGTAATTGTCTCACTTTTCTAGCCATGAACTCTCCAAGTTGGTCGACGGGATGATCTAGAATTGCTGTATTAGAAAAGGAAGAGATAGATGACTGTATTCTCGGGTATTACTCCAACAGATGACACTGACAACAATACAATAAATACACTTACCACAGCTTTCTTCATCACTATTATCACCGCAGTGGTCGATAAAATCGCAATAAAATGTCATCGATATGCATTTGTCATTCTTGCAGTGAAACGAATTAATTGGACAGCCATTATGCATGGCTGAAAGAAAAAAATATGGCTTAATGTGATTCATTCTGTTTGGTATTACACCATTAGCACATTATGTGTTTTCCTGTTAAGATTGGCTGGATGGATAATTATCCGTTGGTATGATTGTCTAGTGGCATTTGGGAATTTTGTGACGTTTTCATCAAGTGAAAAGCCTTTCTAACTCTCTAGTAAAATGAATTTTTATTGCATCAGTGGATTGCTATAAATATGGCATCCAATGATGTTATTGAACTTGATGTCTGAACAATATGCAATTATGACTATCAATATACTTACGGCAGTCATTCTCGTCTGAGTTATCGGAACAGTCACTGAATCCATCACAAAAATACGTTTTGTGAATGCATACTCCGTCATTACACTGAAAGTTCCCTTCGCCACACGACACAGGGTTTTCTGATCAAAATAGTAAATAGTAGCAAATACAATTTGACCTCATTTCAGACAATCATATACAATCGCAATTGTTGAAAATCTTTCACAATAAGATAGCCATCAAATCAATATTTGGAGCAAGTGACTCTCACAGTATCATTATAATGTTCTGATATTGTTATCGGTGAAAAGTTTCATATTGTTCAGTATTTTCCTGATATACGTCCAAATTGTCATTACTGTCTCAATTAAAAACCATTTGTGAAAAGTGATATTTCATAACTTCATTAATATAACTTGACACCGCTCAATGCTTCTTTGGACAATAAGATAGCTATCAAATCAAAATCTGTACCACGTTTCATCAAATTAAATGATGTACTTTCTGAATATTATCACTAATTACAAAGTCCATTCATATGCAAATGAACCTTAGTCAACCTGACACTGCTCAGTGCTTCACGCAACAACTAGATATTTATTTTGTCAATATCTGTAGCAGGTTTCACGATAATTGGTGCTATAATTGCAGAGTCATATCACTAATAACAAAGTTAATTAAATATGCACATGAAACCTCGATTCACTTCACACTACCAAATGCTTTACAACACAGTCAGATACCTGTCGGATCAGTATTTGCAGCAGATTTCATCAAATTTGGTGCACTCATTCCGGAGTTATATGACTTATTACAAATCTTCACTGAATATGCAAATGAGCTATTTATTAACTTGACACTGCCTAATGCTTCTCAGTGAAGTTAGATATCTATATATCGGATAAATATCTATAGTCGGTAATAATCACATTTTGTGTGAGATTTTCAGAGTTATATCACTAGTTAGAAAAGTTAATTAGATATGCAAATGCAGATAATTGACAGGACACTCGCAGTATCATTATAATGTTCTGAGATTGTCATCTGTGAAAGGTTTCATGAAATTTTGTGCAGTATTTCTGAGTATATGTCGACAGTGTCATTACTGTCTCCATAGGAAACCATTACATGAACAGTTGATAGTTCATAACTTCACTAGTATGCAAGCATGACTAACCGAAATCTAATCATTTCTTGCAATTAGCATATAATACCTGTCTACAAAATCTGACTTGAATCCCTTCAGAAACACGGACAGATAGACAGACATCGCTACGACATTAGCTCTCGTGTGTGAATACGTGAGCTTAAGTCTAGAAGCGTAACTACTCAAGAATAGAATGTAGTCCTAAGCCAGGAGTAAGCTCCTGGTCACGTGACAATCATGTGTTTAACTATCCTAGAAAAATAGGGATTTATATACTCATTTGTGGCAAGGTCAAATGTACGTCACCGAAGAAAAGACAAAGTATTATCATGGCAGTGCAAAATGTGAAGCAAGCCAGATATGAACTGAAAATGCTCACGTGTTTTCAGTATGGCTTATAATATATGGAAAGAGCCACTACTGAACTTGACATTGCTTATTGCTTCACAGAACGATGAGATATATGTGGGATCAATATCTGTAGGAGGTTTCATCAACTTTTGCACAATACAAAACTTCATTTATATACCAATAAGGTGTTTATTAACTTGACACTGCTCAATGCTTCATGTGATAATTAGATATCTATCAGATCAACATGTGTAGCAACATAATTCCGACAACATAATTACCTCAATTAATCTGTTACCGTTAAAAAATCATTATATTTTGCACAGTTATCGCGAGTTCCATGTCAAAACGTTTCAATAGCTGGCAATAATGTGGCAATAGTGATAGCGTTATGAGATATTTATGACTAGAAATACCTCTGTGATTGCGACCGCCTCAGGCCACGTGATAGGATTTTACTTACACGATTCATTGCTGAAAACAGCAAGAAATTGCATTTCTTGGTAATGTATCAGCAACAGTGTTTAACTCACAAGTATTTACGCTCTTCTGTCTATAGACTTCATGGTAAAACAATATGCTAAATGACCGTCTGTTTTAAGGCTTAATATCGATATCAGAGCAGCGATCTCAGAGGCATATGAGTTATTAACAACTTTTAGATTATCGTGTACCTCTTTTTATCGGTGAACTTTGTCTATCCCGATGATACCTATGTAACCTAGAACAAAACTTAAGAAGTGATGTATTTGAGCAAATGGGTCACAAGATAAACAGTGTTGTTCCTAATATGTTTTAACTTGACACTAATATTTTTAAGTTGACTTTGACATAAACCTAATCTTTGTTGAACTTTCTTATTCATTTGCATCTCAAATTCAACGATTATGAATAGCACAAGAAGATTTTAAGTTTGCTTTAACTGGACATGTATAACAGTAAGAAACGAAAATGTATTCCATATGATTGTACATGATTAGCTCGGCTATTTAACCACTTGTTGAGTCTGTATCACATCCTAAACAGTGACTGTTTAAATCACTCCCTCTGTCTTCTAATCAATTTGTACCATGAGAGTTGTGCGTTGAAGATGGTTATCAGAATGTAAAACTTGTAGGTGGCGACTATTTTCGCCCTTTAGAAGTTCAAGGGAAGGGTCATCCAAGATTTTCATACCTTTAAAAGCTCGTTCTGAAAATAACTGTTACGTGAAAGCATATTAATGGGCAAAACACTTCGACTAAAATTTGTTTGAAAGTGGCATTCAGAACCCTGTTCTAGCCAAAGAGTTTAGGTATAGTATAGGTAAAACTTTGTACTTTGTTTTAGATCGTGAGTTTATGGAAGCTGACATTAGTAAATACTCAAATCTCATCGGTTACACTGCATGCTGACAACACAGAGATGTTCATCTAAGGCCTAGCTGGACAGTCCTTGATTTTTTCTCAGAACTTATTTGAGATTGTAATCACGTATTGTAAATATATCCCTTTGATGTCGGAATGCTTTAACGAAAACTATGAACAAAATGTCCCCTTCTTTGTTACAGTGTGGTATGAAAATTATTTTCACAATGTGAAAACAACATCGATTGCAATTTTCGGATATTTGAGAGCGATTCATCGTTTGATCTCACTTCACCTTTTGCCTGTTTTGCACAAACCTATCACGATCATGTCAATGCCAGGTCACTACGCACTCGTACGATGAGCTTGATCTTGTGACTCGATATATGTGGACTTGTAAATCACTGCCAAATCACGAACTCTTAAATGTGTCAGATGTCGAAAGTGTGTCTGGATGTGTATAAAGAAATTCTCGAAATCGACAGAAAATAAAGGAAAAAGACTTAGAAATTTCCGCGTTACCTAAAAACTAACAAATTAATTGTGTAACTTTTAAACCAGCTGTTAAGCAAACGGTACTGTTGTGTATCGATCAACCTCCGGTCATCGCTTTTACCCCTGACCCTAGTAAGATCGATACACTGCCGCACAACAGTACCGCTTGCGTATTTACAGCTAGCGATTGTCTGCAGTTTTCGAAAACAGAAAATAAAATTAGTTAAGCCGATGTTGCTGAGCAACCGATTTGTTCGCACGTATGAACAAACTCACTGTATCCGACGAGTTTAACCACCGTGCTAAAAGCACTCGATCCAATACGCATAATTGGTGTACAAGTAGAGGTTAAACTAGGGTCATGGCCAGATGTTTCTCGGAATCATCAATTTGTTATGTAGAAAAGACGAGTTCGTTGAAGGTTCATTGAATACACACTAGGCGGAGGTTGTAATAAATTTCGCACATATGAAGTGATGAAGTCTCCCATTATTGAATCGAAATGGATGTCTGTGAAATCATCATTCTACTTACGTTATCACATCAAAAACTGTCCCAAAATCGTATTTATGACGGTTCGGCGGTAGTTTGACGCGCGAGATAGCCGACACGTAGGTTCGTATGCAGTATGTCCACAATGTTTGTTCCAAAGGGCAATATTCAAGGTGTTTACATTTTAATTGAAAGTACGCTACATGCGAGGTGCTCTACTCCTGCTGTGTCAAAACAGAAGACCGGATGATCTGATTAAATGTCCATCTCTTCTGCTAGGTCATATCGTTAGGCAGCGTTATGTATCACTGGCAGTTCTAATGGGTTTTGTTTTTCTCATCGGCACCTTTGTCTCCGAATATTTTTTTATGTTCTTCTCGATTTCGGCTGCAACAATCTACAGTCGGAGAACAATTATTAACCGAGTATAATAGACAGAGGTTCAACTTATAAATACTTGATAATGGTTCAACTTTTTACTAGTTTACTAAACAGATTATATACCATCTGGAGGGATATTTTGAGCATTCCATATTCAATCAAACCAAACGTTGCTGCGTATTATTGCGATCCCATCATAAAGAAAGAAGATTATTTACGGTGGCGAGTTATGCACAGAGCGTATCAAACTGGTTCATCTTTGTTTCATGATAGATTCCATTCAGAAATGCTAACCGTTCTCTCTGTAATGACATCGATTCATTCTTATGAACATTCCCTGATTGTTTAAATATCCAACTGATTTTAGATTTTATTTCTGCTGTGACGCCTCAATTAGTTTTATTCGGACAAACTGTCAACATTTCATGGTTTTTCATTAATCCCCCTGTCATAAATTGTGGGTTCTTGATTCATAGACGTGCAATGTCTCTGTTTGTTTGTTTACTTACCACAATGGCAAAGTTGTATATTCATTTAGCAAGAAGGAATGTTTTTAGGAACCGATGTTCTGTTGAGCCATTGGAAATATTTAAACTTTGAGCAAGATTTACTCCAGAGTGAGACTCAAACTTGAGTATCATCGTCTTAATAAAAATTTACATTCTTTTTGAGAGTGGGGATTTTGCCGAGCGGCTTTGTCTCTGGCTCTTCGCTGTGTGACAGGGTGCCGTACGTTATGAGTTCGAACCCGTCCGAAAATCTATTTAATATCGCTTGGGCCTGTGATGACATTTTGGTGACATTCATGATGGCCAACACATTTCATATATATGAAACTGCTCTGTGTTTGTCCATCGGTAATTTGTATCGCCTTGTTGAATTTGTAAGTGACAAGTTGATGACACGATTTTCTTGTTGATGTTTACTTTTGTTTTTTCAGGACGATTTCTATTTGTTGCCGGCCATTTCTCTGTCGTGATTTTCTCTAATTTTTGTTGTTATCTTATATTTCCATTGGTTCCTGGCACCTGTCAATGTAAACTTGTTCATTTTTATTACTTCTTGCATATTAATTGGGGCTTCTGTGAAAGAAAGATTGAACTACTACTACTACTACTACTACTACTACTACTACTACTACTACTACTACTACTACTACTACTACTACTACTACTACTACTACTACTACTACAACTGCTACTGCTGCTGTTGCTGATACTACTACTTCTTGCATAATGTGTCATTACTAAAATGTTTATTTGAAGCGCCATACCTGATTTGTCCATACGATTGTAGGGTATATTTTCTGCAGTTTCAATGATCGTGACGGCTGACGTTTTGCAGGAATATTGTCGGGTAATAGATGAAGTACATTTTATATCATTCCAATGGTTTGTACGATGAAAATCTGTAATTCGTATCATGGCACATCTTTCAAAGCTCCCACCATCAGGCTGATTACCTTCCTGATGAAAACGACTAATCGCCCTGGAAGTGCAAATCCATTACTCTTTTTCAATATTGTTTCTTGTTTCAGTTACCAGCAATGTGCAAATCCCGTACGTAGACGCAAAGCACACGAAAGAACATTTATTTTGAATATAATATTTTTTCGAGGAAGCACGCTTAAATGGATTTTATAAAGAAAACAACAGTGCTGCAATACGTGGTACGGGGTACATAGGAAAAGTGCCTGTCAACGTTGGCAATGGTAAATGATAATCACTGAAGTTGTTTCCTGACAATATGCTTTTACAAAGGCAAAATTAAATATGCGCTTTAATTCTCGTGTTAGTAAAAATTTACAGATATGACTTTATCGTTAGTATATATCAGGTACGAACGGATAATAAGAACATCTTTTGCTTTTGATACATATTTAATTTTCAGTTTACAGGCCATTGTGGAGCATATTTGTATTGACCAATTTTATAAATTGTAATGGAATATCGAACGAACTTAAAAAATAATATTTTTTGTATTTGTATATGAGGCTAAGTAAGTTAAATATGTACATACCAATCCGCATAGCTCATTGGATTACCATCTGTCCATCGATAAGTGCCGTTCAAATCCGATTTAGTTAGACCTGAAAATGATTAATATTATGGGAAAATATTGATTCAGGATGCGCACAATTAAATGAATAGTATTAGAACCTCAACATAAGTGAAGAATTCCAACTTACCAATGTACATCTTTGTATCATGGTATTCCCTTATGTAGTTTGTGATAAATATCGATTCTTCCACATCAAGAATGCTGACAAGATGGGCGCCTTCGTCCAAGCATTTACTTTCAGCTTGGCTCCATGTTATATCTGTATCATCGTGAAACATTCGGTAACAATTTTTGCCAAATTTCTTCCAAGTACTATCTTCACATTTGTAATCTAAAACAACAAAGAGCAGTGATGTTTTTGAGCATATCACAGATCAAGGCGTTCTTGAAAAACAACTGACTTTTTCGTAGATTTTGTGGTGGGATATTACGGTGGTGATCTGTTGAAAAAACTGAGGGAAGAAAGCTTTTTTGTGTTGATTATGTGAGCAAGAAAGTCTTAGGCATTATTTTTTCATAAGTCAGAACCAATGATAGGTTCTCTGCACAAGGATAATGCATTTTTTGGTATTTGTCTGCAAGCCAAAAGACAACAAGAATTAACTGGTGTACTACTGATGTTGAAATTAAAATTAAGTGCTTATAACAATATTATTAAACAGGAAAATAGACTGAATATGGTACACAAATGTTTTGAAGAAAGATCGTGTAATACATGGGCAGTGTGAAAAGTTTCGACAGCAAAGGTATTTCTAGTTCTGAATAAACAAATTTAACATGAAAAAATTGGAAATGGGCATTTGGCACCCGGCAGATACTCAGTTTAGACATTTATTGGCCTAGTATGATTATCAATGCTATTGAGATTCCGTATGCACCATGCAAAGGAGAAGTGAAGCCGCATTTTGATTATTTGCATTATAGTAAGTGTTTCTGCAGTCAGATTCAAAGACATCGCATCTGCCTGGCAAAATGAACAAATCTGTACTATATGTATTGTTAAGTATGAATGTTTGTTCGTATCCATCGTAAATCGTCTCACGACATCATCATAAGTTGATGATGATATAGCCAAAAGCAACGGATTGCCCAACCAGGTGCCAATTACTCACGACATGACAAAAATTAAAGTGTTATTTAAACACTAACAAGTACGCAAGTACGGTCACAAATTGTTATGTAAATCTTGATACAGCTATCATTGTATATTTTCCTAAAGCCAAGATAGTTTACAGTAGTGGCTCTTTTTAAACCACATCCATTGCTACCACAGCAAGGCCATTTCTATTTACGTTTAGCTCCTCACACAGTTTCAATCTATTTGTTAAATGCTAAAGTATTGTTCTCTCATCAGTGCACGATGACGGTGTTTTCAATGGGTAATTTGCTTTCTATATCACTACCAAACACAATCCATATTAATAAAACGCAACAGTTGGAGTTGATATATGAATTACATACAGCTTTAAGTGTTCTCTGATTTGGGATCATCTTTGAAATGGATACAAAAGAGAGGTGTCACACATTGCCAGGGTTGTTTCAAAGAGTCATCAATAATTTCTGGTCGTCAGAAAAATCCCTTAAGTACAACAATGTTTCTGTGAACACTAACGTTAGGACTTAATGTTATCATATGAGATCCTACACAATAGACTAGTAATGTCTTTTAAAATGACGAAATCGGCTTCTGAATTAGTTTCTATTACATACAAGGACATAACCTTGTGTGCTAATCGTTAAAAAATCAATAAAACCAGTTATTAGCAAATTAGGGAGACCCTACTTCAAGGAGATAATATAATATGCAGATCCCCGTTTCTATAGATATAGAATACAGTATCTAAGTTTTTTTTACCCTTGCGACATGACCATCTGACTCATCATCAGAGGTTTCTATATAATTAAGCTTGGTGCATGGTAATGGTATTAACCTTTTCTCCACGAAGCTAGTGAACTGACATTTCAAGTTCTAATCAGTCTTCTATAGGACAAGAACCCTCTTAGCGCGCCCTTCTTTTTCCTAGTGATGCTTTCGTTTACTACAGTCTTCATCCAGAACACTAATATATAAAACTGCTATCGACTAAATTGAGAAATGTGACACAAAAGTGTATCCCAAAGAAGAAAATCAGACTAAATTAGGAGAAGACGCCACTCAACAACAATACTAGACAGCAAATTAAGAGGAAACAATGCTTTTGAGAAAATGCATGGATACCGGATACACTACCACATATCACGAATACTGCAGGGGTAGGACGAAATTAAAACATTGTGAGGAAGACAGAAAAGCTAGTAACAAAGACATCGCAGAATGTTCAAAATCTAACTGCAAAACATTTTGGCGATATATAAATTCCCAAACAAAATCTAAGTCAGGCATTGTTGAAGTCAATTTGTCGATCAGATTATTGGCAATTCTGATAGCGAGAAAGCACATATATTGGCAAGCTTCTTCGGTACAAATTTCCCCGTTGAAGATGATAGCACTCAAGCTTCAGTTGACTTTGCACATATGATGACTTATCAAGTGACACTCCCTCTTTACACTGCAGGAAGTACCGAAACTTTTATAAACTCTTGATGCCGCTAAATTCTTAGGGTCAGATTGCATTCTTCCTAAATTACCGCGTGAATAGGCAGAGTCATAATCGACATACATCTATCTATTACCTTCGACAAATTATTTATATCTGGTAAAGTACACAGAAAATGAAAATCGGCCAACGTTCGGTGGTTTATTTGGAAAGGAACACGACGTCACCTTCAACTTACCATTCACGGAAGATTTTGGAGAAAATGATTCGCAGCAGCACTGGTCCTATATGAGCAACGGTTTCTTACTCAGTGACCAACAATTTTGTTTTATCAGCGTTTGGTCTACAACATTGTAAATAAATATATAAATAATAGCCCTTACATGGGACTATGTGCCCGGGGTATGTGACTCTTTGCCCCACACAGGGAGGGCGAATCGTCTTCTGCCCCGAGCGAAAACAGTCCTTTGTTTGGGCTATAATTTTTCATTACATACCTCTCCTAAGTTTTCACTCTAAAATACCGGGTTCACATACAAATGACGATCATATACTTATCTTCCATGCTAGACGAAAATTTCTGTAACAATTTTCATTACTGTTATGCAATTTGGTGAAAGTTTTTTGGTATAATGTTGTAAAAACAGTATGTAAACATGTTATTTTCTGATTTTTAAAACCAGAAATTGTCAAGTTGAAAATATTTCCGGTTCACTGCCAAGAAAATGTCAAGTTGAAAATATTTCCGGTTGACTTTCAGTCAAGTGATGATTATGAGGCCCATGACATCATCAACAACTTACCAATGGATACTATGGAGCGCGCGACGTTCGATATATGAGGCATGTAATAAAAGTGTTAGATCACTGGACCAAAGTTGTAGATAGTGAAGGTGTGATCAACACAGTTTACACGAACTTCATGAAGGCATTTGACAAAGTTCCTCACAGCGAACATGGCCATTATGGGACCAGTCATCGCACTTGCATATTGATTGAGGATTTTTTATAGGCCGCAATCAATGAGTCTGCCTCAATGGTAGCTACTCAGTAAGGCACGATGTAACCGCATCCCTCAAGGATCTGTCTTACAACCCATCTCATTTGTTATATGCACCAATGATTTTCCAGCCTGTGTCTCATTAAATGTCTTCTTATTTGCGGACGATAGAAAAAATACAATGGGATAAAGAGGACTACAGTAGAATCTAATTCAGGTGATATTTCAAAGTAAAATTTCTTTACAATGCCCTTGTCCAATGGAGCAATGTCTTGCCCCTCAGATCTAATCAAGATAAATGCAAAGTTTCATTAATCCGCGGCGATAATAAAAGTAACCAGTCACAGTAATATACTATGCACCAGCTTGATGGGTCGAATTCCATTTATAGCAACAAAAATGGCACCAGGATTGACGCATTCATCTTATGAGAACATCTTAAAAAGTTACATCTACCCACACTCAGATTTTGCCTGATGCGTGGCGATTTAATAGGGACGTACAAAATTATGACACCAAAATAACATATGAAATTTTAATTCTTAGCTGCTGTAACCAAACCAGAGGACATTCAATTATAATCTTTACGGCATTGATACGGTTTTTTGCGGACCGAGGTTGTAAGGCGGAAGGACCCGAGCGTGCGAGGGCCTGTACGCCGTACGAGGTCGAGGTCCCGAAGCCGAAAAAAATCGTATCATGGCCGTAAAGGTTTTATCATATACTTACGGAATGATAAATATGTAATTAAAAGTATTGTGTAAAGATTTGGAGCAAGAAAAAATCATGCAATGTGAAACATTTATCGCCATTTTTGTACATTTTTCGGAAAAGTAATGGCCGTATCCCGTCGCGCATTGATATACATAATGACGTCATTTCTTTACCGGTAGAACGTGTGGAGCAATGTACGTATGCAAATGTGACGGTAGATCATTTTGAGCATGCGTGAGGCTTACAACATTATGTCATCGACTTAGCCTTTATGCAAATTTCTGTACAGGTCCCGCGGCCAAATTTGACAGATTTTGTCGTTCCTGCCAAAGTTCTAAAATCTAGGTAAATTGTAACAGAGAGTGTTTTTGTTTAGGGTTGACTTTTGACAAGCATGGACATGATCCGCCCAAACTCTATAAATAGAGGTAAAATTATGAACTCTGGGTGCACTCAAGACCTTTAACTCAGAAGTTCACGGAGGTCAGTCCAGCCCCCTTTTAAGGTAAATAGCAGCTTGTGTCTTTGTTAGCTTAGCTCCGTTAGTAATAAAATAGTCAAGTTGTTCATCGAAAAGACGTGCGTCGTGTACGTTTTAATTTGCGGGTTGCTTCCTCGCAGCAATAATTAAGTTTTCCAGAGTATTCACAGCGCGGACAGCGAACCCAAAGAGTGAAACGGTGCATTGGTGAGCAGCGGCGGGTTGGCGAATACGGAAAACGAACTCTATATAAGAGTTCCATGTACACGATTTACGTCTTTTAGAAACCCTTCGATTACAACTGCAACGGCCCAGCGATAGCATTGTGTATATTCTGTATTGTTTCGACGCAAAGTCCTGCACAACAGTAACTAAAAATGGCAACAGCAATTTTTAGCGACAGCCTAATCGAACCCACCGGCGATGTCGACAACATATAACATTCAACGTAAGAGAACACCGGCGACACAGCGAGACTACAGCGGACGCAGAGCAGACTGCGGAAAAACCCGTTGTTCATACCGGAACGAAAATAATTTGAACCGAACGCAGAAAGCGGCTACCGCTCCGCCGAACCCAAGCGCTCGGTAGGCTCGCAAGTATTCAATAAAGTAAGCAACACCGTTCGACGTAGTTTTTGGCGAACACCAACAGTATCAGCACACCGACCCTTCAGGATCAGCATAAATCAGACACCGCGACTTGCGCTAGCACTGACAGCAGCAGTGAATATAGAAACACAAAAGCCAAACAAGAATTTATTGAAGGAGAAATAAAACCCGATATAAAAAATAAAGCGACCCACGGTACCATATTATCAATGAAGCCAGAACTAGACGAGCACCGACTATCCCCACTAGACACACCTCGAAGAGAGGACAACGGCGCACGTCCACACGGGGCTTTCGGTATCGACTCCCGGGCATTGAGCACACAAGCCCCGGTGACGTACGCCAACCCCGTACCCCTTGTTTCCCAACAAATGTTGGACATCACCGAGGGACCCCAGAGTGCACAACTAAATGATTTGAACACCCCGAAACCCAACGAAGTGTAGATTTCAACAACGGGGAGACATTTTTGGGCCCCTTTCCAGCAAAAGTAGGTGACAATATGGCGGAATTTTCTGGCGTTCAGTCTTTTGGTCTAAACAGTGGACCGCGACAGCGCCCCCATGCGGCAACATGGAAAACTCCATACCAGTCCTTCACAACGCAGCGACGCACATCGTACCATCAGTAATCAACAAGCAGCAACTGATTGTTCAACGAGTGAACCTCACCCTGGTATTATTACACCCTTTGATGCGAATCACAGACAAGAACCTGCGCGCAGCAGCTATGTCCAAGACTATTTTGAAAACGAGGGCAGTCCTTATCGTACTGACAGAGGGCGCCCTGACTCAGGAGACAGCATCTCTCAGCCGAGGCCAATGCTCAGACGTGATCATCGCCTTATAGGGCGCGACCAATTTGAAGAGAGGGGGATCCCTATCCCTCATAAACCCCTAGTCACACCTGATAGGTTTGATGGTAGATCACCATGGCGGGAGTACCTGAAACATTTTCAGTCTTGCTCAGCAATCAATGGTTGGTCCTCCCTACAGAAAGGACAGTTTTTAGCTGCATCCCTTCGTGGGCCAGCTCAAAAAGTCCTAAACAAAATCTCCAATGTGGGTGACATCAGTTTTACTGAGCTGGTTGACCACTTAGAACAGAGATATGGGACCAGCGGCCAATCAGAAAAATATCTCTGGCAACTGAAAAGCCGTAAACGCCGGCGTGACGAATCCCTTGCTGACCTGGGACAGTCTGTGTTGGAACTCACAGAACTGGCATATCCTGAATTAGACTGCAAAGCTATTGACAGACTAGCTCGTCAATACTTTGTGGAAGCAATACCTGATCAGAATGTTCGCATGGATTTGCACCGTGAACGACCGCGGTGTTTAGAGGAGGCTATCCGTGCTGCAATCTCCATCGAAGCATATCTACACACGGAAGATGATCGCTCAGGAAAACGGAGACAACACATACGTGTTGTTAAATCTGACAATGAGTACAACACTCCCCTTCCCCAACAGACAACAAGCACCCCAAATTTAACAGATATTTATGGCCTGGTTCAAGCCATACACAGAGACCAGATAAAAGAGCAGAATCAACGAGATGAGCGCAGAAGACGAGGGGAATGTTTTAACTGTGGTAGAATTGGGCACATTCGCCGAAACTGCCCATCTAGACCCCAACTGGGAAACGACAACAGACTGGGCGGAAGGGTCGACGTTCAGTCAACCAACCAACACCGGCCCCATTACCATGGCAACCAACAAGCATAATACAACATGATGAGGTGATGTCAAGTGCACCCATCAAGCCCTTCAAAATTATTGTAAATAATAATTCTGTCAAGCCAGCTTATGTTAAGAAAGTCCGCCCCGCTTTCTATGTTCTTGCTCAAGTACATGGAAAGACGTGGTGTTCCTTTCTTGATTGTGGTTCCGAAATCACAATCATTTCATCGAGGGCATATCAAGCCATGCAGGAAACCGAACGACCTGCACTTATGCCCCCATTGACAACAGCTGTTCAAGCAGACGGAGTCACACCCCTACCAATACTGGGAGAGGCAGACTTCACTATAAAAGTAGGCCCAAACACAACAGTAGTACAAGCAGTTGTAGCTGAAGACATCTTGCTGGGCAATGACTATATTTTGTCAGCTCCAGCTGAGATTCGCACACACTCACTGACACTTGGATTCTACGAGGGAGAAGTACCACTACTGGATCGGAGAGCTGGACACTTAAGTGCCCGAGTAACAGTAACAAAAGACACCACCATTCCAGCAGGTCATGAGGTCATTGTCCCTGGATTCCTCACACGACCAATCAGTTCCAGCATAACAGGTTTAGTCAAACCGACAAAGTGCCATAAATTAATGTCTGACGGTATAATGGTAGGACGTGTACTAGTAGATGCCACCACTCGTACCATCCCCATCCGTGTAATGAACATAGCTGACCGAACACATATTATTCAACGAGGTACAACCATTGCCATTGCAAGCACCATTACCTCAAATGAGCCAATACCGGCTGAGAAGACTTTCAACGATAGCAAAAATGGTTATACACCAGCTAGTCCAGTACCACCTCACCTTCAATCCCTCTGGCAAGATAGTGTGGCAGAAGTTGGCCAACAACACGGTGAGAAGATAGCCACCTTCCTGATAAAATTGGAGGATGTTTTCTCCCAAAACAAGGATGACATAGGACGTACTCAAGTGACAAAACACAGTATTAACACAGGAGACCACCCCCCAATCCGTCAACAACCCCGAAGACAGTCCACCGGGTCTCGTGAGGAGACAGCTCGTCTTGTAAAAGACATGCTGGCGCGAGACATAATTGAGCCGTCAAAGAGCCCATGGGCAGCCCTGGTCGTCCTTGTCCAAAAAAAAGATGGGACAACCCGATTCTGTGTTGACTATCGAAAACTTAACGATGTCACACGCAAAGACGCATACGCCATTCCGCGTGTCGACGACAGCATAAATTCCCTTGCTGGCGCCAAGTGGTTCAGCAGCCTAGATCTCACTAGTGGATACTGGCAGCTTGAACTTGATGAAGACGTGAAAGCCAAGTCAGCATTTACTACTTGGAACGGTCTATATCAGTGGCGTGTCATGCCCTTTGGGTTGTGTAACTCGCCAGCTACTTTTCAACGACTGATGGAGTGTGTCCTGTCTGGTCTTCAATGGGACATACTCTTGCTGTACTTGGATGACATAGTGGTATATGCTGACTCAGTTGAACAGATGCTGGCAAGGCTTGAACTGGTCTTCAGCCGCCTTCAAGCTGCAGGACTGAAACTCAGGCCCTCCAAGTGCAGACTCTTCCAGCGTCAGGTTGAGTTCCTTGGACACATTATTTCGAGTGAAGGAGTCAAAACCAGCCCCGATAAAACCAAAGCGGTGGAAGACTGGCCAATCCCAAGGACCATCCATGACGTCCGCAGCTTTCTCAGACTGGCGTCGTTTTACCGACGTTTTGTTCCAGGGTTTGCGACAGTTGCGAAACCACTGACCCAGCTGACAGAGAAAAATCGGCACTTCAACTGGGATGACGAATGTGACACCGCATTCGAAACTCTCAAGGATAACCTGTTAAATGCCCCAGTTCTGGCCTACCCTCTTCCCAGTGCCCCCATTATCCTTGACACAGATGCAAGTCAGCACGGGATTGGGGCTGTGTTGTCACAAATCGAAGATGGTAAAGAGCGAGTAATTAGTTACGCCAGTCGGAGTCTGACCAAACAGGAAAGAAACTACTGTGTTACTCGTAAAGAGCTACTAGCGGCAGTGCACTTTATAAAGCACTTCAGACCATACTTGTACGGACAGCACTTTACCCTACGCACTGACCACAGTTCCCTTCGCTGGTTACTTAACTTCAAGGAACCTGAGGGACAGCTGGCCAGATGGATGCAAGTGCTTGGCGAGTATGACTTTGATATTGCACATCGCCCTGGTAAGAAACACACAAATGCTGACGCACTATCTCGGCGACCATGTCGCCAATGCGGTTGTATACATGCACTTACCACCCAGGACAACTCAACTGTTACATCAGTCACTTTGAACTTAAAATGTGAGGTCGCTACCCAGACTGATGCCCCGGCAACGCCAAAACAACCAGACAGAACCGACACTGCTGATGACAATGGCAACCCAAAACATACGCCACCTCCTACTGAATTTCCCCGAAAGAATACTCCAACTAGGGACACACCTAAGAAACCCAAAGTACCACTTAATGCATGTGCCATTGGGTTCATACCAAGATGGAATAACACCGAATTACGACAACTTCAGCAAACAGATCCCGATATTGGACCAATACTAACATTAAAAGAGGAACACAACCAACCACCTGACTGGAAAACAATTTCACACCATTCTCCAGCTACAAAAGCATACTGGAATGTGTGGAACCTATTGACGGTCCACGATGGTGTTTTATATCGGAAATGGGAATCCTCCGATGGGGTCGAATCCCGTTGGCTACTTGTTTTGCCAGCCCCCCTACGAAAGGAAGTTTTCACTGAAATCCACTCCTCAAAAACGGCAGCACACCTTGGTGTATACAAAACTCTACAGAAACTTAGACAACGGTACTTCTGGCATGGAGCCTCTGCTTATGTTCGATCAATAGTCCGCCAGTGTGATGTCTGCGCAGCACGTAAAACAACTGGTCGGAAGCAGAGAGCATCACTTCAACAATACATAGTTGGGTACCCACTAGAACGCATTGCTTTTGATGTCGTCGGCCCCTTCCCAACGACAGAGAGGGGAAACAAACTAGTCCTGGTGATTGGTGATTATTTCTCTAAATGGATGGAGGCTTACCCCATCCCGGACCAAGAGGCCACCACCATAGCAACCAAACTGGCATCAGAATTTGTCACCCGTTTTGGTGTCCCAGGCCAACTCCATTCAGATCAAGGTCGTAACTTCGAATCAGCTGTCATGGCTGAAACCTGCAAACTACTTGGTATTAGTAAGACGCGAACCACGCCCTACAATCCTAAGTCAGATGGATATGTGGAAAGATTCCATAAGACTCTAGTCCAGACTGTGTCTGTACTAGTTGACCCGGATCAGTCTGACTGGGACTTATCTTACCATTTGTGTTAATGGCATATCGCAGCTCTGTTCAGGAGAGCATTGGGGAGACACCCAGCATGATGATGCTTGGACGAGAAATCAAACTCCCAGTCGACTTAATTCATGAACCCCCACCAGAACCTGAAACTAGCAAAACTGACTATGCTTTAGATCTCCGTGAGAGACTACAACGGGCCCATCGCCGAGCCAGGACAGCCCTACAGAAAAGCGCCGTCTCCCAAAAGAGACACTATGAAGTTGGTGTTCATGGGAGCAAACTCACACCTGGCCAGTTTGTCTGGCTTCGAATTGAAGCGTTCAGGCGTGGCAAGTCACGTAAGCTTACCGCCAGGCATTGGACGGCCACTATTTAATACTAGACAAACTTTCGGATGTGACATTTAGAATACAATGAAGTCAACATGCTAAATCTAAAGATGTCCACTACGATCGTCTCAAGCCATATGAAGGTAACCAGGCTCATGATTGGCGGATACCAGTGGTACATAATCCAACCGATCATGTGCCGGAGGAAACTCTTGTGAACAGTGATGGGACCGAACTTTCCCGGGCCCCCACCTGTGAGTATAACTCCAATGATGAAATGGATCCTGGCCACCCAGAGGAGACGATGACCACCACCATAGAGACACATGTACCTACTCATAGATACCCTACCAGACGGAAGAAGAAACCGAACCGATTTGGCGATTGGGTTTACTCGAGTGATGACAATGAAGACTGTACCTAGAGAAACCAGCACGGGTAGCCGGAAATTCTGCGTGTTTTCCCAGAGATTTGCGCCTCTGCCCTTGGCCAGCTAAACCAAAACCACGCAGCAAGAGTCACTGGTCGACGCGCAAGCAGCGCAGTCAACAGTGAACCGAACCCATGAGAGACGTTTTGGTGCACTCTCATCGGGGCGTCTTTGCACTACTACTTAATTTCTTTAATTCTTCGCTCTTAGTAAAGTCAGCACGGGTAGCCGGAAATTCTGCGTGTTTTCCCAGAGATTTGCGCCTCTGCCCTTGGCCAGCTAAACCAAAACCACGCAGCAAGAGTCACTGGTCGACGCGCAAGCAGCGCAGTCAACAGTGAACCGAACCCATGAGAGACGTTTTGGTGCACTCTCATTGGGGCGTCTTTGCACTACTACTTAATTTCTTCAATTCTTCGCTCTTAGTAAAGTCAGCACGGGTAGCCGGAAATTCTGCGTGTTTTCCCAGAGATTTGCGCCTCTGCCCTTGGCCAGCTAAACCAAAACCACGCAGCAAGAGTCACTGGTCGACGCGCAAGCAGCACAGTCAACAGTGAACCGAACCCATGAGAGACGTTTTGGTGCACTCTCATCGGGGCGTCTTTGCACTACTACTTAATTTCTTCAATTCTTCGCTCTTAGTAAAGTCAGCACGGGTAGCCGGAAATCCTACGTGTTTTCCCAGGGATTTGCGCCTCTGCTCTTGGCCAGCTTAACCAAAACCACGCAGCAAGAGTCACTGGTCGACGCACAAGCAGCGCAGTCAACAGTGAACCGAACCCATGAGAGATGTTTTGGTGCACTCTCATCGGGGCGTCATTGCACTACTACTTCCCTTCTTCAATTTCTCACCCTGAGCAAAGTCAGCGCAGCAAGCTTCACCTGCATAAATTCAGTTCGATGTGAACATTTAAACTATAAATGTTCATGCCTGTACTATGAATTGATTCCTACAGGCTGAACACAATAGATAATTCGACGTTAATGATTAATCATCGTTCTTCAATATTTCCTTTCTTTTATGCAACAGAAAGATGAACCTCGGATACCACATTGATGAGGACAAAATGAGAGTGTGCGATGGGTGCGAAGAAAGATTCTTCCACACTTACCAATGGAAATCTCATCGATGCAGAGGCGCCAAAGACGCACAAATAAGTAAACGTCCCCGGAGGGAAATATCCTTAGAAGATGAGATAGGTAAAGAATGTCCAGACCCATTATCCCCGCTCTATGCATCGGATAGACAACAACATACCACAACCACCACAGACGAGAGATCGCCCAGACCAGCTACTTCAAGGGCAGCCCCTCGGCTGATTCCTCTGGATGGACCTGCTCGGTTTGATCCTCGACTGACGGTCCACCGTAGGCCAGAGGCAGTAGACCGCCTGATTAACGACGGACTGATGACATTGTCATCAGATTCTGTCAATCGGGTGGTCGAAACCCTGACCGTACGGTGGTACCAAGACACCACCATCAAATCCGAGGTAGTAACCAACAGAGTGTACTATTTGAACAACCACTCATCCACAAAAGGAAAGCGACGTAAGCCATCCAAAAGGATCAGCCCATTAAAGTCTGTCATCACAAACAACGGCCGGAAGGTCATCATCAAGAAAGGAAAGAAGGCCTCTACGCGAACGGCGGTCAACTACATGGTTTAAACTTGCTATTTGAAACGCGGACTCGTAATACTTGTTATAAATTTTAAAAGAGTATTAGTAGACAGTTAACTTTTTTGGAAACAGTGTTATTACATTTTTACCTGACAAAATATTTTACGAAGTTACCTCCATGAACAAGTGGAACCATTACGGACATTTGAACTCTTCATTCAAAACGCGGACTCTTTATTACCACAGTTTTTACTCGATAGAATTTAATAGTTGTATTCCAAAAACAAAAGTTGTGTTTAAATGGATTTACCTTTGCCGACAGTTAGAGCATAGACACAAATAGTTCAAGTCGGACACCTTCATCAATTATTCTACTACTGAGTTCCAAACGTTTTAACCACCTACCTGGAGTGATGAAGGATCCATCAGTTTTAGCAATGCAATTTTGAGTACCATCTTACACTGTAGTAAACTTTTAACTGAGCGATGTATCTTTTTTATATATAGCTGCACATTGGGTATTGCTGTCCCACCCAGTTCTGAGGGCATTGGATAAGGGAAGTTAACTATTTGTACTCTTCACCAAATTCGCTTAAAATTAGATGTTTTTTTTTCTTTCACCATAGAATGACTTTAGTTGGAACTTTAAAGTCTCGGAGGAGGGCTGTGTGACGGTAGATCATTTTGAGCATGCGTGAGGCTTACAACACTACGTCATCGACTTAGCCTTTATGCAAATTTCTATACAGGTCCCGCGGCCAAATTTGACAGATTTTGTCGTTCACTGCCAAAGTTCCAAAATCTAGGTAATTTGTAACAAAGAGTGTTTTCGTTCAGTGTTGACTTTTTGCAAAAATGGACATGATCCGCCTAAAATCTATAAATAGAGGTAAAATTATGAACTGTGGGTGCACTCAAGACCTTTGATTTGGAAGATCACGGAGGTTGACCAAGCCCCCTTTTAAAGTAAATAGCAGCTTGTGTCTTTGTTAGCTTAGCTCCGTTAGTAATAAAATAGTCAAGTTGTTCATCGAAAAGACGTGCGTCGTGTACGTGTTAATTTGCGGGTTGCTTCCTCGCAGCAATAATTAAGTTTTCCAGAGTATTCCCAGCGCGGACAGCGAACCCAAAGAGTGAAACGGTGCACAAACAATGAATGAGCCGTAAATCGAGGTGTAAGAAGAACGGCGCAACGTGACTTATTATAAATTTCATTGCACAAACAGGGAGATGCGATCATCAGTAAAAAAGCTCGATTGAAACGAATATTGTGTCTTTAATTTTAATTTTAATTTTAATTTCGCGATGAAATGACCGTGTAGGCCTCCGGAAGGGCGACGGGCGACAGCTAGGCTTAGTCGCATGATCACTCTCGATCTATTTATAATCATTTCACTTCCAAATCTTTCAAAAGCGGAGACATCATTGATAATGTGCTTAATCAACACTGGATTTTAATATGAAACCCTGAGAAACATCAACCGATTTCGCTAACTTCACTGTCGCCCGTACGATCAGAACGGAGGAGACGTTCGTATCTCGCGCTGGCTGTGTTTACGAATGGAATGTTTGCTGATAGCAACGCGCGTAGTGACCAGAATGAAGCTAGTTCTGAAATGCACGCGCTTGCCCATATTTGGGCAATGTGTGCCTGGGCGTGATACGGCAACTTCATATACAAATGTGAGGGCGTCTTTTCCTATGCATTACACAGGAACGTGGCTCGAGGTATATGATAAAAATAGTTACACACCTTTGTCGGCGAGATATTAGATTTAAGTGCTTCACTCAATGCTTCAGCGACATATGGAACACATTACCAGATTGAACTTTTCAACAACTAACTTCACAGATTTTGCAGGGTCAACCCATAAAATACAACTACAGTAAAACTTTTATCACAAAAACAGAAGTGTCAAAACAACTCCAGCTTCACAGAGTCTAGGACTGAGCATAGACGCACCCAGTGTTTACATTCAGAATCTACATAAGAAGACATTAGAGGAAGAGAATGTCTGCCAACTGAATCAGAGGTGATTAAAGTTTTACGCGAATGATTGCCTTGCATGGTTTGCATTTTGTCATTAGGCATTATTTTCCATTATGTCTTTTATTACGTAGATGAAGGATGTAGTTAGCCAGAAGGCATGCTATGAATTATTTCCTGGGAAGATCAAGGCAATTAATTTAGGAAGCTAAGGTACAATAAAAATGGTTATCACAAGCTCAAATTACCCAATAATACTGTAAATGACACGGCTCTTAAAATGTCTACATTGCCTAATCATATATCAAGAATTATCTATCAATTGGACACCACGGTTACGACGTTAAGGAATTTGATTGTTTATGTGTCATATCATACAAGTATCTTTACCTGTACGGTGAGTGGCACTTTTAGGTGATATTTAAAAGTACAATTTCTTACAACAATGCCCCCTAATCACCGTACTCTAGTCTGTACAAGACTTGATCGGAGAAATCTCATTACACTGATTTCACTGTACAATCACTATCATATATGGTAACAGAAAAGCAGCAGACGAAAGTAAACAACAAAAAGAACAGCACCCCCGTCAAGCAATCATCGCCTATCGATTTTTGGCCTTGTCAAAAATACTTGCACACATGACAGTAATAATTCCGGGGTTTTAAAAAACTCTATTTAGCATGTGCCAACCGCAAATTGGAGAGGAAAACACGTTAATGAGGCAATATTTACAAAACCGCTCACTAAATTTTCGGCAGAAAGTGGTTTGCAAGAACCATTACATTGTTGTTATGCAAATGAGATTATACACATGTCACGCGTCAATAGTAAAGGTCTGGGTCAGAGTCAATGTAAGAGTCCATACTTCGCGGGCACGAAAACGACTATCAAGGCAAGGAAAATGTTTATGTTCCCTTCAAAACGATTTAATAAATACAGCAAAATGAGCAGAATGTTTCTATTTGAATATTTTGTGGGTATAGTCCGAAAAAGGTAAAAATTGCCGTAGTTCCATTGATTAGGTATTATATGGAAATGAGTTTAAATAGTGTTCAGTAAACGTCTGGTTATATGAAGAGAGCTCTATGAGCTTCAGATAAAAAAGGTAACTGTACTGAGCATTTACTGTGAATATATTCTAGGGAGTCAAGACAGGCATTAGAGAAGTCACTATGCTTTTAATGTGTGTGAAATATGTGTAACGGCAGATAAAAAGTGACCTCTACTTACTTGAATAATTTTGGTAAGAATTTAGTTTTAAATTGTACGGTACAGCAGTAAACTTTGCCAGAAATCCCGTTTTCTCTTCGTCCAGCCTTTGTACTCCCTCGAATTGTACAAGTAGTGAGGAAGACGTTGACACCACTTTTTTTGGAATGGTACTGCCTCCGAATTTTCCTTCAAATAAGTATTCTCCAGCTGTCTGTAAATTGAAAATGCTCACGGCACTGCACAAACAGTCTCTGTCTCCCACATCAAAATACAAGAATTCTAACCAAATCGCTCTGTCTTTCTGTACAGTAATGGTCCAGTTCATCGATATCGGTGAAGGAAATGGATAAGGATATCCATCAGACATGATGTATCCGCAGTTTGAGTTTGTAATGACGTGGTCACACTGTTCAAAAGTCATACAGTAACCTGGACAATCTGTGTATAGAAAAGAAAAATTATATCAAGTAAATATGTATTTATAGGTCATATTATCAAAATAGGAACAAGTTGAATCGAAACTAAACTTTAAAAGTGAGATTTCTGAAAAGGCTACATTTGTTGGGACTAATGGGCTTGACATGAAGAAAATCATTTCAAGTTTGTCCCGTGGTACTAATTACATGAGATAGGTTTTCAATGGCAATTTTATAAACCGTTAGGAAATATTGATAAGATTGCTGATAATGGCTCATTAAGGAGTGTTGTGGTCAAAATCCATACATGACTTTCCCCACACAGATTTAGATGTGGTGGGTATGGCCGGTTTGGGGCAAACCGGCATACCAACCTACCCTATAAAATTCATTTTTACTGTTTTGTTTACTTACACACTTATATCGATTGGAAATCTGAGGAATGTTTGTTACATCAAGCTGACAACTCTCACATGTGGGCATTGAATTAAGATTACTCTTTGTAAGACAGTGACGATTCCAAATAAAGCAAATTGAATAAATTTGCCGGTTTCACAAATTTCCCTACAAATACAACATTACTGTTTATCAAGAAGGAAAACTATGTCGACCTAGGAAAACCGTTTGTAACAATATTCAAAACACAGTGAGCATGTAATGACGGAGATATTCCACAAAGCTTGCCGTATAGCATAGAGGTACTATGGTTGCTCTCGAGGGTCTTGGCTCCATGCTCGTAGCGAGCGCATAACCAAAGAGGTGTAGACGCAAGAGTAGTAGCCGACGCCCTTGTTTTGTACATCTAGTCTTCGGTCCTGGCAAATTACAGCCACCATAGTCTCTGTAGGTGATTCGTGTTCATCCAACATGCCCCCCACACGCATTGATATGGAACATGCACACAGCATCGTACCAATGGTGCATCAGCTACATTGACACTAGCCCAAAGTTACTGGAAAAGACCGAGAGTAACCCAACCTGAACTGTCCTAAGTAAACGTCTCTCTTTTTCTGAAGTACACAAGAGCAAAAGAACTGCAACTCTCCTTTTTGAAAATATATTCTCCTCACTCACTCACTCACTCAAGTCACCTACCCATCAACTTTCAAGGGGTGGTAAAGATGGCCAAAACAGAAAATTTTGACCAACCAGGATCAAGAACATGGGAAAAGGTGCTAAGGGAGCGTTCAGTTATTATGGCCGGGGGTGGGCCGGCAAAATCCAGGGGGGGGTCACCTCAAATTTGAAAACTGCAAAGGGGGGGGGGTCATGTATTTTTCAAACAACTCAGAGGGGGTCACTTAATTTTCATAAGTATCCGTCCCGTCAAAAAGCAGTTTCAGTGTTCAGAAATATTCTGGGAGATAAAAATGATTTAGTGCATGATTTCATTCTCTGAAGTTATTCACCTGTAAATCTGAACAAAAGTATAATTATCTGTCACATGAACATCTTGACTTGACAACTCTGAGGCTTGTCTTATTGTAAATCAAGCTCACTGCACTGAGGGCGATGAACAATTCCTATTACTTACATATTAGAGATATAGCAAGTTTTGTCAGGGAAATTATTTAACAGTTACCTGTACTGAGGGTACCATGAAAAGTTAAATAATACTTTTAGGTGAAATCCCAATATCATAATTGTTGTCCACATCTGAACTTTTAAATACCCTATTTGAATCAAGTACATTTGTATCAATTATCAAACACTTATAAAAGCACAAATTAATTTAGTTCAGCATTGTAAAAAAATTATTCTTAGTTTTCTCATAGACTCCAATGTATAGTGAATCAACATTTTGGTGAAATTTCAAAATCCAATTTCTTGCACACATATCAACCTTTAACCCCTTGACTACCAAGGCCAATGTATTCCTATATACCAGGCCCTTATGGAAATATTGATAAAATCTCGGGTGTGGTCATTGCATGAACACTGCTTAGAGTACAAATTAAGTAAGTACAAAGAAACCATATATTTTCTGAATCAGCATGAAATTCCCACTTTTTCATACATAAGTTTTGTATTTCCAGGTCACGTGACTGATCACATGACACATCATGTGACCAGAGTTGGCAAAGAATATGAATATTTGAAGCATCAGGACGTGTTTTGAATCCATAAAATGACGCAAATTTGAATACAGTTGCAATTTTCATGGCATTGTCTTTACATATATGTAATAATAACTACCCTTTACTTTATTTATAGATGTACTAATTTAAGATTTTTCTCACAAAAGGCAGAGTAAATGAACCACAAACATCAGCATCTGACATGATTCTGTATTTGAAAATCAACACATTTTATATTTGTAAACACCTGTTTTATGTCTTCCTTGCAGAAACATGCATCTAAAATGGTTATGATTTATCAAAAAATAATTCACAATATTTAAAAATACATTTTAGGGAACAACATATCACATGACCAAACACATGACCAGTCATGTGACCAGTCATATTGATAATATGGCTGCTATAAAATTTCACTGGCTTATAGTAAAAAATTGTATTTCCTCTAGTTTCATTCACGAATATTGCTGTTAATAGAACATATTTACATATAAATCATTTGTTTTCAATAAATAAACATTTCATTTCATTAAAAAAAACAAACCATAAACATCTTCACGATCGTCCGTACTTCTGAAAACTGTAAACAATCAGCGCGCCGCTTCTGTGATCAGCCTGACCTTTCAGGGTCGAGGTCATGGGTCACGACATTTGCTTCCGGATTTTGGCCATACTCGGACGTACGGGGGCGCAATCACATTCAGGCCAGATCGGAATACATCAATCTTAGTCGCGCTGCATACTGACGCCGAAATTATATGATTTTTAGCGACAAAAACGAAGCAAATACGCCTATTTAACTGTGTCGGATATTTCCGGCACTCAAGGTATATGGTAATTCAATATGGCGCCGGATATATCCGGCGCCATAGGTAGTCAAGGGGTTAACCATCCTAGGCTAACTAAGTACTTTAAAATGAATTATCAAATGTCTATAAATACACAGATTTTGATAGTTTTGTATTGGAAAAAAAATATTCATTTTCCTCATAGACTCCCATGTACAGTGAATCTACCGCATTTTGGTATAATTCCAAAATCCAATTTCTGGCGAACACATCCATTTGTTACCACCCTAATCTAATCAAGTACATTGATATCAATAATCGAGAGTACATAAATACATGGGTTTACCTATTTTTGTATTGGAAAAAAATTATTCATACTTTCCTCATAGACTCCCATGTATAGTGGATGAACATTTTCAGTGAAGTTCCATAATCAGATTTCTTTTACACATAATATGCACCTTTAACCATCATTTTCTAATCAAGTAAAATTATGTTAATTATTGAACATCTGTATATGCACAAGTATACCAAGTTTTTCATTGAAAAAAATTATTCACAATTTTATCATTGACTCCCATGTATAGTGGATGAACATTTTTGGTGAAATTCTAAGGTCAAACTCTTTGTCCACATGCCAGTTGTAACAACCCTATTTCATTTAAGTACATTTATGTAAATTATCAAATATCTATACATGCACAGATATAGTTTTGCATTGAAAAAGTATTACATAGATTTCTCATACATGTATGAGAAAATATTGTATACCATGTATGGTGAATCAACATTATCAACAGCTGATTTTTAATTAAATCCAAATATCAAAATTTGTACACACACGCTTGCGCAAAAATATTGCGATCCACCAGTAATTTCTGTCCAACCCCTTTGAGGGGTAATTTCAAATTATAGCAAGTCAGAAGGGAAATCTGAGCATTAACACCTTTTGAGTTTGTAAGGAAGGTCATTTGAAAAAATCTAAGCTCTTTTTGGGGGGATTTTATTTTGTTTGTGTGTGCAGCTTTACTCAAGCAATGTGGGGGGGGGGTCATGAAATTTTTGTCATCTTGAAAGGGGGGGTCATCAATTTTTTGGTACAATGGGTAGGGGGGTTCACTTATTTTGACTGATGCGCAGGAAGAATTTGCCGGCCCACCCCCGGCCATAATAACTGAACGCTCCCTAAAAGCGTGTGATAGATATCTTGACGAGATAAACATTGAGAACGTTGGATTAAACGAGGAGCGACTTTTCCCACCAGTTCAGTTTCTGTGTGGGGAGGAGTTTGAATGGTCCTAAATTTTGTTGAATTGTGACAATATTTTACGCTAGTAAATCCAAAACGACATGACAAAAGAACACTATCTTGGTGTGAGTCTGCATAGCAGCCATTTTATTCTTCATATTCAATTCAAATGGGTTGAATCACTAAAATATTATTTGCAATTATGCCAAAAGCCTGCCACTTAGACCCTAGTACAATGATATGAGGTTCAAATTGAATAAAGAGAACTAAAACAAATCGAAAGCCAAAGCAATGTTGCGGTCATAAGAAACAACTTTTGAAAAGATGTGTATAATCATAAATATTTCAGTGAAGTGCTTTGCAAACTAAGAGAACTGGAAATTCCCCCTCTAATTCCTTTTTGGTTACGTCAAGAATTTATGAATCAATTATTTTTCTCTTGCGCACAATCAAGGTTTGTGGAGAAAAGTCGATCTAAGCCACTAAAATATGACAAAATACAACGAAAATTCCCTGTGCAAATGTAGAGGAGGAACGGAAGTGTTTCAACGTCTTTTTGAAGGGATTCAGTAATGTCCGTGAGTTTCGAATTATATTTTAAAAAACGGCCCAATATATTTGACAAGTTGTCCTACTACTTTAATATTAAAATATCGTTTTACAAAACCAACCATCGAATTTGCCTGAAAATAAAAAAAAACAGCGAGCGAAAACTAGGTGAACACACTTTATCCACTACGTCTAAGCCGACAACAGATATTGAATCATGTCAGTTCTGTAAGAAAAATAGCCACATTATTCAAGAATGTGAAACATTCACAGCAAAGCCCATGTCAGACAGGGAGGAGTTTGTCAAGAAAGGTGGTTATTGCTTTGGTTGCTAAAGTACTGGTCACCTATCGAAGACAAAGCCTGGCATATTTGAAGCTAATAATATTGCTAAAGTGCAAAAAACTAAGAGGCGGGCAACAGTGAAACAAAAAAATATGGTTGATATGGCGTCAAGGCAAACCCATTTCGTCAATGACAGTCCTAGTGTGGATTTCGAGCATGAGGAACCAACGAAACAGATTTTAGTATATATGCACTATTGGATACCCAGTCAGATACTAGATTCGTACTTGATCACATTGGAGAACAGATGAACACAACATCAGAACCAACTAACCTTAGATTAACTTCTATGGCGACAAGCAATAGAAAAGAAACTTGTCGACAATATTCGTACCTAAGAGTTCGTGGATTTAATTCAAACACAGTGATATCTACTACCTATGACATATTCACTTAATTATATACCCGTAGAGGAATCTGTATCCTGACCAAGATGTGCAAACTATGGAATAAAACAAGTGGCAAAGGATAATCTTCATTACGAAGTGAAAGCATTCAACATTATGTCCAGAAATTTTAAAGTAGACAATGGACTCGAAGACTCGAAGATATTCCCCGACTATCCAAAAAATGGTGCACGTCCCAGCCTCATATTCATGGCCAATCGCATACAAAGAATCAATGAATTGTCTCAGCCTGAGCAATGACATTATATCAGCACCAAAGAAATCTCAGTAGACCTTTCACCTCGCTGACTTGGTGTGAAGGACACAGATACATGGCCAAGAAAAGTAACCAAGAAATTATTATGCCAGGAGAAGCTAACCAGAAAGCTACCATGGCAATAGTCAAATGGACTCAACAAGAAGCATTCATTGAAGAGTTACATGCTCTGAAGAAGCCTACCTTAGAAGGCAATGAGACCAAGATAGTGAAGAGGAATAGTCATTTGCTCTCGTGGAGCCCATATTTGGATGAGCAACAGATACTCAGAGTTGGAGGAAGACTCGACAGATCTCCTATGCTGGACCATGTCAAGCATCATGTCGTCCTTCCTTGAAGGAGTCATTGACAGCACTGATCATCAAATGGTGTCATGAACAAGTAGCCAACCAGGGCTGCAGCAATAGTAAATTGTAGTTCTGCAGTTGCATCATTCATCTACTAATGTATCCAATGTAGAAAGCATATATAGAATATGTCTGAAAGGTCAGACATATTCAAGATCAAATCTCCTTGCAGAACAACACGAAGATCCAGATATTTTGTGTTTGTTTGACAGGGTTGATGGCGAAGGTGAAACTTAAAATAGTCCTGTTTTTTATTATACAGAATCTGGTATTCTCATACGTAAATGGAGCCCGCCAGATGTTTTGGTTGATGACGATTTGGCTATTAAACATCAAATAGTGGTTCCAAAGTCATATCGTGCTGAAATATTATGCCTGGCACAGGCAGGATGTAGGACATTTCTGTAAAACTTGTCACACATGTCAAATGGTAGGAAAACCAAATCAGACCATTCCGAATGCCCCTTTACAGCCCATTCCTACATTTCAAGAACCGTTTAGTGGAATACTTCAAGACTGTGCTCGGCCCCTACCAAAAACAAGATCAGGAAATGATTACATGTTGACAATTATGTGTCCATCTACTCAGTTCCAAGAAGCCACACCACTGAGAAACATAAATACAAAGACTATGAGAGCTTTAGTCAAATTTTGCACTTTATTTGGCCTTCCTAAATGTGTCCAGTCTGATCAAGGCTCCAACTTTATGTCTGGAATTTTCCAACAAGTTATAGATCAGCAAGGCATTATTAAACAGTATAGGTCATCCGTCTATCACCCAGAAGGTCAGGGTGCTCTCAAGCGATTTCATCAAACCTTGAAAAATATAATTAGGACCTACTGTTTTGACACAGAGAAGCAGTGGGATGAAGGAATTGATTTTTTGCTCTTAGCCGTTCGAGAGTCAATGCAAGAGTCTTTTGGTTTTAGCCCATTTGAGCTTGTATTTGGACATACAGTCCGTAAATTTCTATCAGACAATAATGATTGTCTTCTTGTCTTACAATATGTTTGAGACTTTCGGACAAAACTCTCTAAGGTTTGTTAATTAGCCAGAGAAAACCTTGAGTCATCTCAGCAGTCCATGAAAATCAAATACAATAAAATAACCTCAAATGGAAGTTTGAACCAGGTCAAAAAGTTCTTGTTCTTCTCCCCGTTCCTGGCAAACAACTTTTTGCTCGTTACTTTGGGCCATATCTAATAGATAAGAAATTAAGCGATTTAAATTACACCATTATAACACCTGACAGACGAAAACAAAAACAGTTATGCCACATAAATATGCTTAAGCCATATTTTGATAGGAATAATCCTGCTGTAACACAATCTGTCAGTGCAGTCAGTTCAAAGCATTAGGAAGAAAACCATAGTGAAACTGACTTGAGTGAAAATACTCTAAATTTAAAGCTGGGCTCAGTCAAACTCCGCAATTCAGAAATACTGAAGAATCTTGAGTCTACAAAGTTGGCACACCTCCAGCCTTCACAACAACAACAGGTGAAAGAACTGATCCATGAATATAAACACCTGTTTCAAGATGTTCCAATGAAGATAAACATCATTTATCACAATGTTAACGTTGATGACAGTCAGCCTGTGAAACAACAAACATACAGACTGAATCCAACAAAAGCAAAGTATCTCAAGGAAGAAGTCAAATATCTGCTGGATAATGACTTTATTGAACCCAGAAAAAGTAACTTTAGTTCACCGTGCATACGTGTGCCAAAATCAGATAATAGTTATTGTATGTGCACGGACTACAGGAAAGTGAACACGCTAACAAAGACAGATACTTTCCCAATCCCGAGGATTACTGAAAAGCTAAGTATGTAACCAAATTTGATCTACTAAAGGGATTTTTGGAAGTCCCTCTGACTGATAGTGCTCATGAAATATCCGCCTTTGTTACACCAGACAGATTGTTCCAGTACAAGGTAATGCCATTTGGAATGAAGAACTCGCCCGCAACATCCAAACGGATGATTAACGATGTCATATCAGGACTAGAAGGATGTGGAGCTTACGTCGACGACATTTTCCTGTCCAGTGACACTTGTGAGGAACAAATCAAACTCATGCGGAAGTTCTTTGAAAGACTAAGCGAAGCAATGTTGACTGCCAACCTTGACAAATCTGAGTTTGGTTGGGCGAGGGTGACTTACCTTGGACATACTGTAGGACAGGGTGAGGTAAAACCTGTTCATGCCAAAATCAGTGCCATTTCAAGTTTTCCCATACCAAATTGCAAGAGACAACTGATGCACCTTCTCGGTATGGCTGGTTACTACAGAAAATTCTGTCAAAATTTATCTACAATTACTGAGCCTTTGACTAACTTACTTAAAAGGAAAGTAATGTGTTTGGTCAGAACAATGCTAACAGGCATTTGATACACTTAAAGCCATACTGAGATGCTAGTGATACTGCTGCTGGTGCTGTTTTATTGCAAGAGGATAGTCATGGAATAGATCATCCTGTTTGCTACTTTTCACGCAAATTTAACAAATCCCAAAAGAACTACTCTACAATTGAAAAAGAATGTTTATCTTTGATATTAGCTTTACAGCATTTTGAAGTTTATGCTACTTCTTCAAATCAGTCAATAGTTGTTTATGTTGATCACACCCCTCTTTTTTTCCAAAAAAAAATAAAGGCAAAAATCAGAGATTGTTAAGATGGAGTTTAATGTTACATATCAAACATATCAAGATCGGAGACAATTTGATTGTGGATTGTCTCCCTCTCGTATTAAGAGTTAACTATTGTTCACACTTTTAATATCACAATTGCACAAGAAAGATTTTTCTTTGAAAAATTTTCCTTCTTTGAAGAGGGTGTGTTATGTAGGTCATTTTCCCCCTCACTCATGAGCTGAGTTTAATTAGTCTAGAACGTTCTCAAGGTCATTGTCCTTTATGACCTCATAACCTTGAATTTAATTAGCCAGGTTTGAAAGGTCTGGAAATTTTATTAGAGATAATGTTAGAGCAGTAATTAGCATATCAATAGAAGTTCTAGATTGTTCTTATATTCTCTTATATAACCACTTGAGTATAAATATGGGACCGACACAGCTTGCAGTCAGACATTTTGGGATTGTGTCTCTTGCGTGTTTCTTCAAGTCTTTGGAAACTCCAGCAGTATTAATTTCAAGACTTTTCAAGACCTTCACTGCCACGCTGGATTTATTCTGTTGACTTTGTGCAACCTCAAGCCTGCAAGCAAGCCAAAGGACTACATTGGTCTGCTTCACTGTCTGACTTTGGAGCTTTGCCGTCCCAGCTAATATAAGTAGCCTGTACACTTTTACAGTTTGTATTCTATCCCTGACTAAGGGATTAGTGTTATTTTCGTAATAAATATCGTTTTTATACGAAAATTGCTGAGTTCACTTTTTGTTTGTTTTCTCTCACGTAACAATACGGTATCATTTTCACCTGCCTATCACAAAAAGCCATACACAACGAAATCTTAGTAGAAATGACGATATATGCATTTTTGAATTGTTTTCGCATCTTTATCGCAATCAAAGGTCCTGTGAGACACATACGTTGTGATCGAGGATTAAACTTCTTGGGAGCCAAGAATGAGCTTCAAATTGGATTACAGTCTATGGATGAAGGAATAATTAAGGATGAGTGTTCCAAACGTCAGTGTGGTTTCACTTTAAATTCTCCCCATTCTAGCCATATGGGTGGTGTTTGGGAATGCCAGGTAAAATCAGTCAGAAGCGTGTTAACAGGAATCTTGGACCAAGATGGAGCAAGACTGAACACCTCGCATATTCATGTACGAAGACTTGACAATCGTTAACAGTCGGCCATTGACTGTGGAGAACTGTGGAGATCCTACCGGACCTACACCTCTCACCCCAAACCAACTCTTGACCATGAAATCAGATGTGATTCTACCACCTCCTAGGAATTTCGTAAAAGAATATTTGTATGCCAGGAAGAAATGGAGCGTAGTTCAGTATGAATTTTGGTCAAGATTGCGGAAGGAATATTTGTTGAATCTTCAAACCAGACACAAGAGGCAAGACACGAAAAGAAATCTCAGGGTAAAAGATGTCGTGCCCTTACGGAGAATGATACTTTCAGATATCATTGGAAGTTAGCAAGTTACTAGTTTGATCCGTCACGTGAAAATTCTTATGGGTGATCATCACCTATCGAAACAAGGTAAGAGAGTGAACAAAGAGGTAATTTTTTGAAGACCCATACATAACTTGTTTTACTCATTGAGAACGCTGAACAGGATGAATTTCAAGGTAAGTTAGCTCACAGTGAGTAGGAGCCAGACAGATCTCTTGCTGCGTCAAATTTGCAAAATTCACTGTTCTGTAGTTTTGTTAGTTTGTGTTGGAAAGTAAACACTGTAGTCATGTTACGAGCGCTGCACAGGCAAGCACCATTTCACCTCTTTTCTTGCTAATAAAACTGTCTCTATATGGGTTTTGATGTATTAGATTCTTATTTTACATAGAGATTGATGCTTGAACTTGATTAAGAATTTTTAAGGAACAGATTGTCATACTTTGTAACTTAATCCGTGTCAAAAGATGATACACGTGGTTTACTTCAGATTTGTATTGTATTCCTACGCTTTTTGCCGCCATGAGACAGAGAAAAGCTACAGAAACTTTGTCCTCGTATCATAATTTTTCTGATTCCAAGGCCTCTCAGGTCGCCAGTGAGGTAAATATACATTTCATGGTGTACTGATCATGATCATGACAGAATTTGCCTGCAGTGTATTGTTGCTCAGAATTTACCAGTTAAGTCGGCTTCATCTTGAGTTGGCCAGACAAGTACAGTGTATATGATTCATGCACTCGGATGTTCGATCTTTTGTCTCTGTGAAGATCAAATTACTTTGTTTGCAAATCAGTTTTCAACAGAATCATCGTTGCTTACTTTGTCATAATAATTTAATAAGTACGTTTCTGACACATTGTATTTTTGTATTGTATTACAGTTTTTACTGTCCAAGGTCTAAGCATATTTCCTGAACTTCGAAACGTTGTAGACATCACTTCCAATGGTACAATCGTCAATGTACAACTCAGTGTTTGTCAACGGAATAAACCAGAATTGACATCAGATCAGTATACAAGAACTCGTCTCGGACTTGCTTTATTCGATAAGGCTTTGGCAATCACACTCATAGGTGGGCAGAAAGAATATCACAAACAACTATCATAAACATTCCACAACATCAATAACTACAACGTATCAATCCATGAGTTCCATTAATCGTACATCACCTTGTTCATGATATGTGCATGGCGAACAATTTGGCTATGTAAAATTGTACCATGACGAAGCTCCTTTGAATGAGCCTTACTTTTATTCTGATCAATGTTTCTATATCAGGCATTCTTTATTTTATTTTATTTAGACATTAGGCTAGTCTTTTTCTAGCACCATGTTTTAGACCACTAAGTGATTTCGGCATTTTATGCCTTTTTGAAAACTTAAACATGCCATTGCTTTCCCTTGCTTTTATTATTTACTGCAATCGCGTATCGTCAATTGATCATTGTTAAACATTTACATTGATTCTCAATGTTACGAGAAGTTTGCTGTTGTTCTCTTTCGAAGAGGTGATGGCCGTGAAAAGGGCCGTTTATTGTTTGGATTGATTTAGGCCCACTCTGTCAGTTCATCATCATCTATGCCAATGCCTGGCACAGTCTCGGTATGTTACAACCGGTAACGTAGTAACTAACCGATAACATATCAAACCCGATAACATAGTATAAATTTACCGATAACTTATCAAATCAACCAATAACCTAGTAACAAATCGATAATGTAGTAATTTTTTCTAACCGATAACATAGTAATTTTTCCTAATCGATAACGTATTAACAAATTTACTGATAACATATTATTGAACCAACAATGGATTAAATCAACTGATAACTTAGAAAAGTCAACCAATACAGCATCCAAACAACCAATAATGTATCGATTGACTGATAACGTATCTAATCAAGCGATTCGTGGTAACGTATCGATTGACTGATAACGTATCTAATCAAGCGATTCATGGGGAGCGATAGGTAGACAGATAGATAGATAGATAGATAGATAGATAGATAGATAGATAGATAGATAGATAGATAGATAGATAGATAGATAGATAGATAGATAGATAGATAGATAGATCACTCAATTGGTCTATCAATCAATATATCGATTTCGATAGATGATCGATGGATCGCTCGATAGATAACTTGATGAGTAGATCGATCGATAGAATGATGGCTCTATCAATTTGGTAGAAATATAGATCAATCAATCGATAAATTGATCGATTCATCGATTGATTAGATACATTGATCGATCGACAGATCGATCTGTTATCACATTGCTTCGCAGGGTTTTTTTTTCTTCTACTTAATAATATTTTTTCCGTTTAGAAAAAAATGTTACAAATGTCTGCATCAAATCAATCGTGTTTGGACTGTTTTCATGGTAGTACGAACTACTATGTTGATCTAAATATTGTCAAACTAGTATTGTCTAATCTTTCTACAGTAACTATATAGTTTAGTTGTTGTTGTGTAAAACTCAAAGGGATAGTATAAGTACATATAAAACAAAGGCAGGGGGATGAGCGGCTGTGGATTTACAAAGAGAACCCTACCGAGAAAGAAAACTAGCATGTGTCTGTATCAGCTACAATTCAGACAGAAAGTATGGCTGCAATAGCAATATCAGGGATCAGACTTCTACAGGGATCAGAATGTCATCATGGTCCCGCTCTTAGTGAGTTTGTTGAGTGGTGTGATAATTCGTATCTAAACTTAAATGTTAAGAAAACTAAGGAAATGATAATGATTTTAGGAGGCAAGAACGCAACCCTCCTACGTCCATTGTTCACGATCAAGAAGTCGAGATTGTTTCGAAGTATACATACCTGGGTTCAATATTTGACAACAAATTGAAATGGGATCATAACATCGATGCTATACTGAAGAAGGGGCAGCAAAGATTGTACTTTTTAAGGAAACTGCGTTCATTCATGGTTGATAGACAAATTTTATCTCTTTTTTATAAATCTTACATTGAAAGCGTTATCTCATTTCATTCATTTGTTGGTATCAAAATCTGTCTGTTAAAAACAAAACTTCACTTGATAGAAATTGTTTCACTTAGCTCAAAACTAATTGGTATACCCAGAGAAGTCTTTCTACGTTTCATAATCAGCAAGTACTCAGGAAAGCCCGCTCAATTCTTTTGTCTAGTGATCACATTTTATCAGCAGAGTTCGACACACTTCCCTCTGGTCGGCGTTTTAGATACCAAGCTTGCAGGTCAAACCGGCGCAAGTTGTCATTCATTCCAACCGCTGTGCGGCTTTCAAATGATTCCTAAACTGTTTTTTGTATAGTCCTGCGTCTCCTACCATTTTGTAAATTTGTATTATATATTTTTGATCATGTATTTGAGCACGCTTTTTAATTGCCCGTGTTTGGGATAAATAAAGTTCTATTGAATGAATTGAATTGAATTCCAGTAGGTAAGCAACATTAGATCAAGTTAGTCGTTCCTACTGCAACAAATGTTATACAGGCATGTCATGGGAAAACTCTGCTTTGCATCTAAATGTGATTATCACAAAACATTAGTTTCTTTAACAACGTAATCGTACTAGCTACAAAACGGATGTCCTTTGTCCTTCGGGACTGTTTTTGGCTCTAACAGACCAATTGCAATGCAGCAATCTCCGACAGCCAACATCGCAAATTTCGCACACATAGTAGATACGTCACCGATAGAAATAACTGCGCGTTAGTAATTAACCAAATAATATTAATAATGTATTCGTATAATTGACGATTTTTCATGTTATTGAAACCTCCATTGGTGTATTTGTAAAAAAAGGTAAGCTATCAGTAATTAATATGCTGGAACCTAATTAAAATGTATGAGTGAACTCTGGCAAGCGTTTTTGTTCCTACACTGCAAATTCTTCTTGCTTGAAATATAACCACTTGGTTTGTAGGTGGCTTGCGGGTGAACCAGTGTGTCTATGTTTGAAATATTTCGGTTTGTCCAAAATCCACTAAGGTTTTTATGGTTTGAAGTAACGCCACCACACAGAGTATGGATGGCGTGTATTCATACCAATACATTGGTGGCTTATTATCAAGCCCGTCATGGTATAAATTTAAGCCGAATGGCTTCTTTTTAAGCCCGTGACAATATAATTTATCGGTTTAAATTTGAGCCACTGGCATCGTTGGTTTGTTTATATACCGACAAATTCATTGGCTCATCTTTAAGCCAATCACAAGTGGCAACTTTGTGGGGCATGGTTTGAGTTTAAACCATTCAAGTTTATGAAATTAATCGGCCTGTTTTCAAGCCATTGTCATCATCAGTCACTGGTTAATTTCTAAACCAGAATTTTACATCACGTCACGACATTGACAGGCCTATCGCAGGATAGGGAGGACCATGCGCATTCAGTGCGACAGATTGATTAGCTTTAATTTTGGGCGATACAATTTTGTGAAGTTTTCAATTGAACAGAAGACATGGACTTGCTTCAAGTCTGTGGGCACATAAATATCAAAACAATAAATTGAAGGAATTAATTGACAATAAAAAGCGTTGATCTCAAATGACGTCATTTTTCTTTCATTAACATGCAAAAATAAATGTAGGGCCTATACGTCGGATTGTCAACATTTTCCGAGACAACGACGAAAGTAAAAACCACAATAATTCATGGCTCAGACTAAAGCTACCACAACCGTGAGTCACGCATGCAACAACAAACTTTGGCCGAATGCGCGCGTGCAGTAGTAACAAACCTGAAATCGCGATCAATGCTATTCTCTGTAGGCCCGGATTGTAGGCATATCCTGAATTTTTGCCAGGCCACAGTCTTGATCCTGGGACAAGTCCGACGTATTTTATTGTGCCAAAAATATACACAACCCATAGCAAATGCCACTGATATTCAGACGGTCGCTCAAAATACCAAAACAGCGTACAATGATTCACCAAACCAATGTTTAAACTTCGTTATAGATATTATATCTCTGTGACATATGTAAGAGTTATAGTACTTGTTGATTGATCGTGCTCTTAAAGAGTTATAAAACTTGTTGATTGATCGTGATCTTAAAGGGACCTCCCCATCCCTTCACTTTCGGCAGATGTGTATTAATTAATGTGTGGCACAGATACTGCTCGCGCCAAAATTCCGAATTCCACTGGCCTTCGCACCGTAGCCGAGGCGTTATTGACGATCGTATCAGCGCTTACGATTCCGTACTTCGGCACAAGTCGACAGTAATGGCTTCCGTCACCGATGAAGAATTACTTCGCAAGCAAGAACTGGTTATGTACCTCAACGATAGCTATTCGCCACCACATATACACGGGTCATGATGCAAGTTGCAACGGACGTTTTGGAATTTGCACAGCCACAAATCAAACGTAAGCTTGTTTTTGCATATCCGTGGAAGATTTGCAAAGTCATTGATTTAAACCGGGCTTGTTTTTTCCTCAAAGCATATCGTTAGCTTGAACCATTTTAAGTAACATACTTGCGTTTGAGTATTGTTGGAAAATGTGAAAATTTCTTGTCACAACTATTCGCTATTGTCTTCGACATACTGCTACACGATGTTTCCCCGAAATCGTCCGTGCTTGGTTGAATAATCAAATGCGTTTTCTTAGCTCCACTGTGTCAGCTGGTCAGCAATGAGGAGCATTTCTAAGAGTAGCCCTGAGTACAGGTCTGTGTGTTTCCGGAGTTATACGGCCTCGACCACTAGCTAGCCCTGCAACGGTCTATGAAGATAACTTGGGTTGTTGCAGCGAGATTCAAAATGGCGTAAACAGCTTGTCGAGTGCGTTATGTTTCAGAAAACGAACGGTTTTGATGTTAGAAGTTATTTTGGTACCAATCCTGATAACTATGTCACCGACAATATGGACATAGCAAATACCTTCAACTCGTACTTTGTGAATGTCGGGGAAAACTTGGCATCAGCTGTTAAAAGTTCATGTACTTCTAATTTTAGAACGTACATGGGCGATCCTCTCCGTAACTCTTTTTTCTCAGTCCCATCAGTGTCCAAGAGGTCAAACAGGAAATACAAAATTTGGATTCTGATAAAGCCGTGGGATACGATGAAATTCATCCTATAATGGTAAAGATCGCTGTTGACAGTATTTCAAAACCCCTTGCTTATATTTTAAACTGTTCTTTAATGGATGGTGTTTTCCCTGATAAACTCAAAGTTGCAAAGGTCACCCCAATATTTAAAAAAGGTTCCGCTCATGAAGTTAGTAACTACAGACCAATATCTATCTTACCAACTTTTAGCAAAATCTTTGAGAGTGTTGTTACGCAAGTAGGTTAAGGCATGGGCGTCAAACGTTATCATGAATATGCATTAGGGCTCATGAATATTAATAAAACAACACTGCCCACACATGAGATAACAACAGAAAATCTCTAAAATCATATCACAAACAAAGTTCCTAACTGGAACATCATCGACCCAACGAAGTGACCAAGGACACACTAGTGTTCACAACAAAATATAACCCAAAAGTACTGTATGGAACTTCAAACACATAGAAAAGGCCGATCATCGCGTACAAACGAAATCCATACATCAGCCATCCTGAGGTCAAAGTCCACGGCATGAGGAACGAGGTGACAAGGGTTAATGAACAAGAGTCGGACACAAAACGATCCAAACATGAGTATTCTGCAAGAAGAATGCAGAGATCAACAACACAGATACAATATAAAATTAAGGAAGAGATGTGCTTATGTCATGGAGATACATTTGGTACCTCCATGTTTATATAAGCCACTAAGGAACGAACTGTTAGGAAACATGAGGTCAAAAGGTCACGGTGGTCTGATACATACTTCCACGTCTCACCATGGCTATAACAACCAATTTGTTAATTTTCTCACCAACAACCTTACCCGATACAGACAGAAAACACATTAAAGCACAAACAAGACAAGAGGGATGATGTGTGCAGCCACTTTCCAACTTAAAATTACAAATTGTTTCAGTAACAGGCGACGGGGTCATGACCTTTTGGATTGCTTGCGAGATGGCCCGATCGCGCACAAAGCGACCAGATTTCTTTCGAAAATTCCAACTTGTAGATCGCATTTTTTTCCTGAAATTTTGCTATCCCCAAACTTAGGCTTAAAATATCTTTACAACAATACCTTAAACATGTATGATTTGGTAGCGTTTCTTTAAAAAATCACCGAAACTCAACCAAGAATCGACTTTTTCTACAAATCGTACGTATTTGGCGCAAATTTGAGGCGATTAACTCAGGAATTTGTCTTTGTAAAGGATGTTGATCGATTGTACTGAACCCATTCTATTATCATATGCCGAAAAAACATAGTTTAAATGTGGTTTACAAGTTGGAATATGCCGATAAATAATATACGCAATTTTGGCGCGAATATGTCAATATAAAAATCACGTGACACCTTTTATGCAGATTTAAGTGACATGAGCTGAAAGAACTATCAAAATTACGTATGTGTACCAAATTTCATCAAAATATGACCAGTAGTTTTTGAGAAATGGAATTCAGCTCGAAATTCGGTCTGGACCCCCGCTGGACCCCTGCCTTAACTCACTTGCGTAATAAGCAGATGTGTAAGTTTTTAGACAAATTTAACATTCTTGTTGAAACACAATATGGGTTCCGTAAAGGTCACAGTACTAAACTTGCTTTAGCAGATCTTACCACTCAATTAGTTAAAGAAATGGACAATGGCTCTGTAACCTTGGGTGTCTTTATTGATTTAAGAAAGGCATTCGACACCATAAATCACGACATTCTACTATGTAAGTTAAATCATTACGGTATTCGTGGGCCCGCATATAGCTGGTTTAAGTCTTATTTGGAAAACCGTCGACAATTTGTTGACATAAACAGCTGTTCGTCAGATATACAGAGAATCACCTATGGAGTGCCGCAGGGATCAATACTTGGTCCTCTGCTATTTCTTATTTACATTAATGATATTCAAAACTCAACTGATACTTTTAAATTCAGGCTTTATGCTGACGATACAAACCTGTTTAGGTCAACGAGAACCAACAATGTCGATCTTAGCAGTTTGAACACAGACTTGGACAAGGTGTCAGGATGGTGTAAAGCAAACAAGCTTACAATCAACACTGAAAAAACTAACTATGTGATCTTTAAAACACCGCAAAAGAAAATCTCTCTGAATGGGAATCTGTCTATTGATGGTTTTCCCTTAGAGAATGTGTCTTCTGTGTTGTATCTTGGGGTTACAATTGACGAATCTTTATCTTGGAAATCTCACGTTAAAAATGTAGTCAATAAGATTAGCCCAAAAGTAGGTATTTTATCTTATCTGCGTCATTTTCTACCCAAATCAACCATTCTGATGTTGTATAATTCCCTAATTCTTCCGCATATAAATTACTGCATTGAAATATGGGGCAACACACATATAACCTACATCAACCAAATTTTCAAACTTCAAAAGAAACTTGTTCGTTTGATTTCTTTCTCTGACCCTCGCTCACATTCTGCACCATTATTTAAAAAGCTAGGTATCCTCGATATTCGTAAACTTTGTAAATATCACACATGTACCTTTATCTTCGATTTGAGAAATAAACTACTACGCTCACACAATACATCATTATGCGTCCTTTTTGTCACATTCCTACCCTACTAGATCGGTTTTACGTAATGATTTTTTATTTCCGAAAGTTAATTTAAGTAGTACTCAAAATAATTTTTTCTGTGCATTAGTAAAACATTGGAATGACATTCCTACTTCAATTAAATCGATTAAATCAAGAATGAGGTTTAAGAAGGCTTTGAAAAACTATATCATGAATGAAAAATGAATGTTTTATTTACCCACATTTAGATTTTTTTTTGTATGAGACTTTAAGTACTTTTTTTACTGTGATTTATATTTCTTTTTGGTAAATGTCTGTTGTATTTAATTTCTTACTATTGACAAGGGCTCTCAATCCCCATGTTCAGCTTGACATTGGGGCTAGGGACTAGATTATTCTGTTAGAACTACCTCCCTCGTCCCCACCATTTATTTCTCTATTTATATTTTTCTATGCTCTGTTTTTATGTGTATTTATTTATGTGCTTACTTTTAATACTTATTGTCGTGTGTATAAATGGTGAAATTTAGAAATAAAAAAAAATTTGGGTCGGTAAGGAAGTAAAGGTAGGCAGGGAAAGGATTTTGCCCCGATAGAGCAGAATTTCAGCCAAAAAGACCGCGTTTTCGTTGCAGTCCTCATCCGGACCGCTGACACCCCAGTTATCTCCATAGACTGTTGCAGGGCTGTGGTGGAGGCCGTATAACAATAAGTTATAACGTCGGGAAACACAGACCTGTACGCAGGGATATTCTGAGAGGTGGTCATGGATGCGACGTCCGGTGTACGTCGTCCAAAGTCCGCTGTACATTAACCTATTGCCATTATCCATCCTGAACGGAAAGATGGCAATCATTTAAATTTTTTCATCCATCAGTTCACAGGAAAATTGCATTTAATAACCCTTTGTCGTCATTGTACAGGACGGATACACCAACAAATAGCTGCAACAAGAGCTATTGCCACAGTAAAGAGATGCCCATTTTACCAGAAAAAGTGAGTAAAACTGCATATTTGTTTCACGCTACCTTTCTGTGTGATTTTCAGGCAAACTGACTTGCCACAGCTTATTTGCAGGTATCCTCATGTCATTCTTTCAATAACAAACATACTGTTTCATGGATGATATTTCTTGTTTATGTTGGTAATAACCTCAAACTGGCAATTTAGATGATTTAATACAGACACACATACCTCACAAATCCTTTGGCCAAAATGATGTAATGGTTGATTCTGTTATTCAACGCAAATTTATGTTTCCACAGCATGATTTGAACTTGGGTCCTTCAATCTTGTCACTCAAGACGGGTACATATTAAAGTGATCCATTTTCAGCAAATAACTTCCTGTACAAATGTTGACTATTGACTTCCACTTACCGGTAATAGATAATTATTTGTTTCTTTTTCAACAGATTGTCCAGGACGTAATATACTTGATACAGAAAATGCCTTCAGCTCCACAAATTAATAATGGATTCTCTGAGTACAATGTGTAAGCAGAATGAAGACTCTGCCCTCAGATATGGAACTCAGAAAGCGGGTATAAAAGGTGATCAAGTATCGTTATGTGCATTGATAATAATTACATCAGGCATGAATGTTCCTCATATTTCCACATATTCGGTACACTAACACTTTGGGTTTTGTTTAAATTTCAGCTGTTATTACATATCTGTGACATATTATCTTGTCATGGTCACACAACAGACAGACATGTTTAAAGTTTTTATTGTTATAATCAATTATATGAGGGGAGCCACTTGCTTGCACCTGGTTTATGATATTGAATCTTAGTCTGGTGTATCAAAACATAAATTGCCATTTCCCTTATTTTTAAACAGGCATCAAACATTTTTGGTTCTCAAGAGTGTCTTTGGTGGTTAAACTGCAGTTGGAATAATGGTAACAATTGTGACGTAAGTATTGCTTGTTGAAAAATTGTTGCTGTGATTCAGTACAAACTAGTCAAGGCACATAATGTGCCTTGACTAGTTTGCTCTGACATTAGCTGTAAGTTTTAGCAATTTTCAATCTTCATTGTTGTGTGTACAAACTGCTGTTTTGATAGCTATATAACAGTATTTTGAATACTAGTGTTCTGTTTGACAATGTACTGTGTACATGCTTAACAACCATTGTTATTGTTGACAAATGAATTCTATTCTAGACTGAAATTAGATTTTTAACAATAATCATGCTATACACATATGAATGCTATACACATATGAACTTGGTTGATAATGTACGTTAGACATTCATTATGCCTTAAGAAGAAGAACAAGAAACTGCAGTATATACACACAACAAAACTACTTGGAAATTGCCAATGGCTACAGCTGATGGAGTTTTCATCATGCTGGATTTATAATTTCTGTCTGATTCAGTACAACGACGTCCGTGTAACCCTACACTGGAAATCTCTCACAGCCCTGTCACATTCTGAGTTCTGGTTCAGGAATGTGCACATACCTGTACCAGCTCTGAGAAGCTACAGAAACTAACAGCTATTAAAATAATATCCTCAGTATAGTATAGTCAGACAAATAAGTAGCACAGCTGCATTTCACATCCATGTACCCAGTGTGTCAACAGTCCTGTACAATAGTTTTGCAAATAGTACATGTAACATGGTTTGAAAAAAATGAGCTTGAAAATTTGCTTCCAAAACAACCTTGTAGAAGCAATGTGTACAGTTCTGTAATAGGGAAATTCCAACATAACTGGTACATGAATGTCTGCATAGGCACAATTGCACTGTTGTGTTCACAATAAGGCTGGTACAGGGAGGTAAGCTTTTATGTGACCAGGGTGAAAAGCGGCTGAAAAGTTCAACAGGGCTAACTGGTATGTGGATGTGTTCATCACTGTGCTTCAAATGCTGAACATAGGTCCTGGTACAGGGACGTGATAAGCACTTCCTGTACATGCATATAGTGCTAGGCACGTCACATACCTACAGCACACATTCCTATATCAGGGATGTGTATAAAATTACCCCTGCTACAGTGTTGTCAGGTACATGAGTAGTACACAGAGTGCTCGTCAAAGCTGTGCTAGGATGTTGTACAAGGACATGGCCATGTCAAATCTGCATTTGTCAATTTATTTCAAGATAAAAGGCCGACATGACCATCTATCATACCCTCATTCACATGAATCATATGTTTACTTTGTAGATTATGGCTTAGTTCTGTTGTTCTTATCTTCATTAGCCACAACTTGGGGGCTTTCTGCCAGCATTTTTGTTCTGCTCATCAACTGCAGTTTCCCATTCAAGTCATTGAAGCATGATGAAATCCTCAATGTTTAGCTACTCGGTACAGTATGTACATGTAGCATTGTTATTGTTGAAATTTCATTAAGGGCTGGACAAGAATTCATTTGTCAATTATGAAATGATAAAAATACAGGTTGTGTTTACAAACACAATACTTTGCATTTTAGTATGCTGATGAAAGTAGGCCAAGAAACTGTAGATGATAAACAGTAGTGAAATACTGAAGAAGCAGCCAAAAGTTACAGTTAATGGAGCCTCATTTACTTATTTCAAACTATATACATGTGAAGTATATCATCAATGATGGCTGTTGCATAGCGAGAGAGATACAATGCTTTCTCAAAGTCTTTCCAACTTCTTTGCAAGTCTCAAAAGCACATTGCACTGTGACTCTAATATATCTGCCCTGTAATATATTCATTTTGATATTCTGGATTTGAAATTCATTATCATGACATTCAAACCATAGTTTTACACATTTTTTGCCAGTGCAGTGATGCAGCAAGGCCTATGACATTGACAATAACTTGTAAGAGCTGTCTTTTTCATACTAAGAGACTATACCATGAGCAGTCATGTCAGATTATTGGTGGAACGAGAAAGACTTGATAATAGTGTACCTGCAGTCAACTATGTGTTTAAGACATGACTGTAATTTGGAGTGCTACCAATGAACATTCCAATATACTTGTACAAATTCTGATTATTCCCTAGACATACCAGTAGATAGGCCTTGCCCTCATTATACTAGTAGCTTGGCACTGAGTGTTTTACCATGATCTAATCTTGTGCCTCAAATTTTAAATGTTGACATCTTTTACATTCCAAGATACTGGAAAACTCCGAGGAAGAGATGCAAAGCAGCAGCCCTGTTTAGGTATGCTCGTCTATGAAGGAGCAAGCAGTTTGTGTTGTTTCTTGAAGGTGTAATATTTTGCAGCATGGAAAGAGACAATGTTATGCTGGGTTTGCTTAGTTATCTAGGGTTTCAAGTTTAATTACATCAGATGTCTGAAAGGAACTTGTCAATTTGTAGAGTACTTCTGGCTTGACAAAGCTGGGATGTGAACTGAATGTGCTGACAATTATGAGAGGTCTGTAATGCGCTGGGGATTTCCTGGTGAAACAGCTAGCAATTTTGCATCAGATGCATTAGGTAAACATTATAACATCAAAATTATGTTATCAGTATGATCTTACAAGTAGCATTCATAAGAATGTCATTTTCAGGGAGTATACCCTTGTAAGTATTAGATTTAATTATGTTGCAACAATTACTGATTCATTTCTTGTAAATTGCAATAAATGTTAATCTGAAATTAATTTTGATGATTGTTGTTGTTGTTTTTTAATGTAGCTTGCATGCAGGATTTCTAACTATTTCAGCTGTTGTTTGTGTTTCAGATATTTTACAGTCCTGTTTTGTGTAGCTCCATCACATAGAGGACCCAATAGGCCATTCCATGGGATGATAATCCTCCCCTGTGTCTGCAAAATTTGAAGAAATCCAATTTAAATTTGAAGGATGGTCAGAAATAATTATCCCTCCCCCCTCCCCTCCCCCCGGCAATATGGCTAATATTGAACTGGTTTGTCAGCAAGCCATACAAAAGCCCTAGAGTGGCATGTCTGCAAGCCAGCTTGTAATGGCTTGTTGGTAAACCAGAGGAATCCTTATAGTGGCTTGCTTGTAAACCAGAATTAGTCAGAAATTGGTTTGTTGGTAAGCCACATTGCAGTAATATTGGCTTATCTTCAAACCAGATGGAACCAGAATTGGCTTACTGTTGAGCCAGAGAAGTGTGGTATTGGTTTAGAAATAAGCCGCTGTTCAGGATTATCTGGTATATGGGCAAGCCACAGTATCTTAAAAATGGCTTGCTAGCAAGCCCAGTTCATATAAGAGTGGATTGCCTATAAACCATTGTTCAGTACTAACTGGCTTACTGGTAAGCTGAAGTGATCTTTGCTTGGCATGTATATATGCCGTATCAAAACCAAAACTGGCATGCATAGAAACCAGACTTGGCATGCCAGAAAGCCAAATATAAGCCAAAATTCACACGAGAAACAATCCGTTTACTGACAAACAAGCCGGTTTATTTTTGCTTGAATTAAGCTGGCTGGCAAACAAGAAAAAATTGCAGTGTATCAGCACTATACTACGTACAACTACTCAATAATATTGCGACGTCTTCGTAAATCCTACTTCAAATAAGATTTGATTTGACGTGAATCGCGACAAAAATGATAAAAGGAAAGAAAAGCAATATGTTGTCTACAAAATCTGTTGACTTGGCTTGCTTACAGGAGTAACTTGCAAAACTAATCAATTTTGATTATGGGAATTCAGTTTGACGATGAGTCCAGATTTCCCTGTAAGTTAGTCCCAGGATGACAGTTTTATTGTAAAGAATTATGTCAGTTTGATATAATGACAATGTAAGCAACGAAATTTTAAATCGACCATGCTCGAAACTTTTCTTAGTCCCCCTAACTTAAAAAGTGCGTCGATAAAGACAATAACATGTGTGTTCTACCTTATTAAATTCATCCTACAGGAATACTTATTAATCACCATATTTCCCAAATTGATGAAACTTGATTCGTGATGTCTGGGTAACATCACGAAACAGTATACTCCAGGTATATTTATAGTCTGAATGAGTAACTGATTGATTTAAAAACCACGGAAAATACAGAACTCATTTACATTTAGTTAGTTTTCATATTTTATCGGTAGATTGATACTTTATTGGTTGACTTGATGATTTATCGGTTGATGTTAATCTTTATTCTTTGACCTGGCTACGTTATTGGTTGCTTTGATACGTCATTATTCACTTGACTAAATTATGGGTTGATTTGATACGCTATCGATCGATCGATCAATTATCCTTCGATAATTAATATATATATATATATATATATATATATATATATATATATATATATATATATATATATATATATATATACACACGATGGTTTCAACCGGGACTCGAACCCACAACGAACGGTTTATATATATATTTATATATATATATATAATATTTTATATATATATTTGTATATATATATATAACATTTAATTATATATATACAGAGAGATCTAACTATCGTTCTATTAATCGATCCCTCAATCAATTCATTCAATCATTCAATCGATACATAGATCGATCGATTTATAGATCAATGCATCGTTCGATCGATTGGTCGAGCTATCGATCGATCAATGAATTGGTATATTGACGTAAAAGGAACACAAAATTAATGGTATACGCAACGTATGGAACATATCAATACGTTGAACTACGTAGCGTATATCTGTGCAAAACAAGAGTATACATAATGCAGATCTTTGCACACTAAGTGTACACTGAATTTTTGCAATTTATTAGTATACGTATGTGTATACTTAATGCATTTGACAAATATACAGAATAAGTATATGTGTATATATTGTTGTATATAGGGCAAAATGCAAAATGTGATCCTAATATTATCTAAACAGAGCATTTAGAAATTATCGTCGCTACGTACGACATAGGCCTTAGTGATGTGCTAGATTAACATTCTCCTGTCAAAACAAAACGGATATCTGTTAGACCACAATTGCCTGGAATTAACGAGCAAATGAGATGAACTGGACGGCTTAGAAGGCAAGCGGAAAGGAAATGCCGGCGACATAATACTGAATTGAATAGAGTAATGTTCAAACAATATAGAAATAGAATGGTCATTAGGCTTGATTAGGCCTGTGCCGAAGACTACCCCTTCAAAATTCATTAACGCCAGGAAGATCAAAAGAAGCTGTACAATATTGTGAATCAAGCCTATAAGGGAGCGTTCAGTTATTATGGCCGGGGTGGGCCGGCAAAATCCAGGGGGGTCACCTCAAATTTGAAAACTGCAAAGGGGGGGTCATGTATTTTTCAAACAGCTCAGAGGGGGTCACTTAATTTTCATAAGTATACGTCCCGTCAAAAAGCAGTTTCAGTGTTCAGAAATATTCTGGAAGATAAAAATGATTCGTTGCATGATTTCATTCTCTGAAGTTATTCACCTGTAAATCTGAACAAAAGTATAATTATCCGTCACATGAACATCTTGACTTGACAACTCTGAGGCTTGTCTTATTGTAAATCAAGCTCACTGCACTGAGGGCGATGAACAATTCCTATTACTTACATATTAGAGATATAGCAAGTTTTGTCAGGGAAATTATTTAACAGTTACCTGTACTGAGACTACCAGTACCATGAAAAGTTAAATAATACTTTTAGGTGAAATTCCAATATCATAATTGTTGTCCACATCTAAACTTTTAAATACCCTATTTGAATCAAGTACATTTGTATCAATTATCAAACACCTATAAAAGCACAAATTAATTTAGTTTAGCATTGTAAAAATATTATTCTTAGTTTTCTCATAGACTCCAATGTATGGTGAATCAACATTTCGGTGAAATTCCAAAATCCAATTTCTTGCACACATATCAACCTTTAACCATTCTAGGCTAACTAAGTACTTTAAAATGATTTATCAAATGTCTATAAATACACAGATTTTGATAGTTTTGTATTGGAAAAAAATTATTCATTTTCCTCATAGACTCCCATGTACAGTGAATCTACATTTTGGTATAATTCCAAAATCCAATTTCTGGCGAACACATCCATTTGTTACCACCCTAATCTAATCAAGTACATTGATATCAATAATCGAGAGTACATAAATACATGGGTTTACCTATTTTTGTTTTGGAAAAAAAATTATTCATAGTTTCCTCATAGACTCCCATGTATAGGGGATGAATATTTTCAGTGAAGTTCCATAATCAGATTTCTTGTACACATAATATGCACCTTTAACTATCATATTCTAATCAAGTAAAATTATGTTAATTATTGAACATCTGTATATGCACAATTATACCAAGTTTTTCATTGAAAAAAAATTATTCACAATTTTATCATTGACTCCCATGTATAGTGGATGAACATTTTTTGTGAAATTCTAAGGTCAAACTTTTTGTCCACATGCCAGTTGTAACAACCCTATTTCATTTAATATGTAAATTATCAAATATCTATAAATGGCCAGATGTAGTTTTGCATTGAAAAAGTATTACATAGATTTCTCATACATGTATGAGAAAATATATGTATACCATGTATGGTGAATCAACATTATCAACAGCTGATTTTTAATTAAATCCAAATATCAAAATTTTGTACACACACGCTTGCGCAAAATTATTGCGATCCATCAGTAATTTCTGTCCAACCCCTTTGAGGGGTAATTTCAAAATTATAGCAAGTCAGAAGGGGAAATCTGAGCATTAACACCTTTTGAGTTTTGTAAGGAAGGTCATTTGAAAAAATCTAAGCTCTTTTTGGGGGGATTCTATTGTGTTTGTATGTGCAGCTTTACTCAAGCAATGTGGGGGGGGGGGGTCATGAAATTTTTGTCATCTTGAAAGGGGGTCATCAATTTTTTGGTACAATGGGTAGGGGGGGTTCACTTATTTTGACTGATGCGCAGGAAGACTTTGCCGGCCCACCCCCGGCCATAATAACTGAACGCTCCCTAAGTATAACACCAATGCCTGATCATTCTTATAAGTCTGAACTTGCGAACAGATTCAATAACCTTTTCATTAACAAGGTAAAAACGATTTGTCATAAATCGGACATTCAAGCGGGAAGTTCGGCAACAGCATGCCAAGATTCCCCGGCACAAACGCTATAGGTTGGAAATCATTTCCATATGAAAAGATCCCATATTTGAGGTGTGAACTGACTGTCAATCGGTGATTGCTCCACAAATATCACGGATGATGTCATATTCATGAACATTGTGATCTTTTGTTCTACTTGATCGGTAGTTTATTTACTGTCTGGGGTGTCATAAGCCATTAATTCGGTAACCCGGAAATTTTCCGCGTTCAGGGGATTAGCCCTGATACATGGTTTGTGCCGGCCGATGCCCTCATGAGCAGATTATTGCGTAACAAGGCATGTCGATGCAACAAGAGATCATTGCCTAACAAATCATGTCGAAACCAGATTAAGTTGTTTTACACCTGTAACAGCTGACGATGTTGGGCGTTATATTCTAGATGTATGTACGAACAGTGCATGGGTGATCTTATTCCAACATGGTTACTCAAAGAATTTGTTGAAGCCCTACTTCTTGTAACCACTTCTATGATGAATTATTATCCACGAAATGGTATATTTCCGGAAACTTGCAAACAAGCCACGTTAGCAACAATGATGGCAAAAAACCGATCGTGGGGCAGATTTGTCCAACTATTGATCAATCAGCAACATGAATTTTATTTAACTGCTTGTTGAATGCATAGTTGTTCAGCAGTTTACTGAATACATGCAAACCAATGCTCCTCTACCTGCTAATCAATCAGCTTACAGACAATTTACAGCGTTAAAAGTGGGGCAGGGACCAGACTACACAATACTGAGACTGTCCTTTGTCGAATTATGTCTGACATATTACAGTGTATGGGTCGTGAACAGGTGCCGATGTTGGTTTTTTACTCGACTGAAGCGCCGCCTTTGATACAGATGATCACGATACAGTACTTAATGGCCAGGGATTTGATCCCTGGGATCAAGTTTGTTTTTGTCTACAACAGGATTATGGAGTGCCATAGCCTTTTGTTGTCCATTGAAATTGTAACCTAGTAAGTACATTTCCCTGCGAGACAATCTGACGCCGGCACAGGCCTTTAAAGCAATGGGACTTGACTTTCGAATGAACAATAGGCCACTGAAATGGCTAGCCTCGTATCTAGTCAATAGATTACTTCAGAAAATGTTAATGTCAATTTTGGCATTCCACAGGGATCTTGTCTTGGTCCAATCTTTTTTCACACTTTATCTAGTTCACTATTTAATACTTTACCAGTAACAGATTTCTTGCTATTTCTATACTAACTATACACAGTTATTGACGTTTTTAAACTTCGAATTCAACGAAACAATTCTGTAAAATGTATTAAGGATTGTGGAACTCACGTCCAGAAATTGATGTTGAATTCTACAGTGGAGTTAAACAACGATAAGACAACAGTTGTTTTCTTTGAGACAAGACAAACACTGAAAGTTCAGTTTGATCAGTTTATAATTAGTAATGATAAAATCGTAATAGTGATACTGTGTTCAATCTTTGTGGCCGATTAGATGCTAATTTATCAATCAATTGAATGTCACACCAATCGAGTGTCCAGATATGTGATCATTATATGTACATCCTACGACGTATACGTTTATACCTGAATCAAGGTGCAACTGAAATGCTGCCAATCACCTCTTACCTGGATTATGCGAATTCAATATTGTATTGATAAATTGCACCGTTTACAAAGTAGTGCAACACGCATCGTAAAGATTTCGGGGAGATTTTATAGTGTGTCACAATCAATGTTAGAGTTGCCCTGGTTCCATGTAAAAGCCATGATAGAGTTTAAAATAATTTTACTGGTTTTAATGGCACTTCATGGCAAAGCCCCACTTTATATTACAGACATGTTAATGTATGCATCTCTATATGCATCTGTGTATTTATGCGGATGGACCATGATTTACATGTTTGTATATGTACATATTTACAAGTATATGAATGTATGTGCCTATTGCAATATAAGACATACACATCTGAAATAATGAGAAATTGCATGTATACGTGTTCATCCACATGTGTTGTCTTAGGATGTATGTGTGGGCACTCAACCCTTCTTATTTCACTCTACATATGCAAAAAGTGTTTAAATGTTTAAACTAATTATTTTTCATTTGGCGCCCCGACACTTATATACTCAAACCTTAGTGTTGACATAATATTTGGAAAAATCATTCGTCCATCTGCAATTGAACACATCATTCAACCAGATATGAACTGAAAATGCTCACATGCTTCATTATACATTGCAGTTGTGTGTAAATTTAAACTATTGCCACATGTTTGCAACTTCATTGAAAGTGTTATGATCAACATCGTGAACAACATTCACCGTAGATTAATTCTAAAGTTCATTCAGTATACAACTATGTAATTAGATGAAATAAAATGTAAAATTTCTTTGACTGCTGTCATTATATTACAACTTTATATAGCAAGTGCAATTGCATGTGGCCAAGCCCTTCAAGCTATATATGCAAAACTGTATGCTCATTAGATATGCAAATTATTAATTAGCTAACATGAAAATGCGATATAACTTTCAATATAGTTTTAACCTTGTATCATTACTGTACATAGCAACTTTCGCCAGCTTTGATTAAGTAAATTTGGTTGTATATCCCTTATTAGGAAAATACATTAAATATGCAAATTAGGAATTACCTGAAGTACATTGTTTAATGATTTTCAATACTGTTGCATGACAGCATCTTAAATAAACATAGCAAATTTCGTCAACTTCGGTGGAGTAAATAAGGATATATATCCCTCATTAGGAAAGTTCATTTAATTTGGCTGAAGTAAATATCCTTAATGACTTTCAATAATGCTAAATCATAGTATCTTCAATATACATATCGAGTTTTGTTAATTGTAATCAAGTCAATTCAGATATATATCCATTATTAGAAAAATTCATGAAATATGCAAATTAGGAATTAGCTGAAGTGAAAATGCTTAATGACTTTCAATTATGTCATATCATAGTATCTTTACATAGCAAGTTTCATCAACTTGGATGAAGTTAATTCAGATATATATCCCTAATTAGAAAGTTCATTAAATATGCAATTTAAGGAATTAGCTGAAGTGAAATTTCTTAATGACTTTCAATAATGTTAAATCATAGTATCTTAAATATACGTACGAAGTTTCATCAACGTCCGAGTCGGTAAAGTAAATTTAGATATATATCCCTAATTAGGAAAGTTTATTTAAATATGCACATTAGGAATTAGCTGAAGTGAAAATGCTTAATGGCTCTAAATAATGTTAAATCATTCAATATACGTTCGAAATTTCAACAACTTGGTAAAATCAATACAGATATATTTCCCTAAAGAGGAAAAATCATTTAATATGCAATTGCAAACTAGAAATTATCTTTCATGTCACCCTTTTATATCATTAACAACTGATATATTATGATGTGATAAACATTTGTAGCAAATTTCTTTAAATTTTGTGCAGTCATTCTCAATGTATATCCGTTTTTTTTCCAAAATCATTATTTATGCAAATGAGCAAACCGTTTGCAAGCCACACCCACAAAATCTAACCAGCTCTTCCAATTAGCAAACTGAATTTATCTACCAGATTTTATTCTGAATTGATAAGACGTGTTTGAGATATCGGGCAAACAGACAGACAGACAGACAGACAGACAGACAGACGGACAAACATTGCTGCAACATTAACTCACGTATGTGAACACGCAAGCTAAAATTGGGCAGAAAAAACACTATTAGCTGGCAATTTTCATTTCAGGTAAATTATAAAAATGAAATTAATATTTATCACGTTTCGGCAAAAAATGTACGCCATAATGACACATATTTTAACACTTACCCTCTATTGTGTACGAAGCATTGAAACCTCTCCAATCATCGAACGCGACTTCCTTGAATACAATCGTCAGTTCATTTGATAACGGTGAAAAAAGAGGATGTTTTTTCTGGGATCCACATATCTTCTTGTAAAGGTATCTTTCATCGATGACAGAACCTTTATACAAAGCTACATAATTTGAACACATGTTGTCTTTTGGATTAGTCGGAATATCAAAATATGTGAATGTCAGCTGAATATACTTGTTCTCTGCAGCAATGATAGTCCATTTACGGGAAGTAAAAGGATTGTGTTTCTCGTAACTCGGTAAGTTGTTGTTGATATAAAAATAGCCATGACTGTCTGTCAGATTAGTAGACGAGTCAAAACCATTGTGTTCCTCACCGTCACGCACTGTAAAATAAAATAAATGTCAATTTTCATTTGAGATTTGGATTATATGAAACCCTTTCATCAATGATAATGCGTTATTCCTTTAAAGTATGCGATCACATGCTCTGCTTCTGCAAGCCCCTAGAAACCTGCAAGTTACAACTGTTCTCTGAAAATAACATGCAGAAACTCTCGAAATCACTGTTTTGCCGTCTCTTTCGTGATGGTTGATTTAATTTCTTATCATTAGGTAGCATTACTCGTATTTAACCTGTGTGGCCCGTAATTTCGAAGTGACTGGTGGGGCATAATTATATGCACAGCCTGATCAGAAGAACTTTAATGGCAATATTATCATATAATTTACAATGATCATAACACAATTTGGATCTTTAACACCTCTTACTACTAACGTTCGTCTGCACGTTCAACAATGACTGGTTGACGGGATGAATTTGTACATAAAGATTTAACATTTAAAATGTCGACATAATTTCAACTTACCCTCTTCCAATGTTGCAACAATTGGTAACCTCATCGCAACTGTTTTATCTTCGAAAATGATTGTATTGGTAAAATTCGGATAGCCAGATGTAGAATGTTTTAAAATGTTCATTGTCGTACATTTAGGACAGTTTGAGCATTTGTCTTCAACACTTTGCAGAAAGCAAGAAGAATTGCAAAACAGCCCTAAAATGGGTAAGATATATGAATAAGAACTCTGTCCTGAGAAATGTGTTTTAAGATTATCTGTCTAAGAGGTTCTTCAGTTACGTTTATATTGTGCGTAATTTCAAAGTGGATGGGCCGGAATAATCATATGCAAGCCAGGATCCGAAGAATATTAATGGCAATATTATCATAAACTTTCGCTTAAAGCACTAATAATAACAAAATTAGCATTATAGATTATTTATATGGCAAGAAATTACATTTACTGTCTCAATAAGAGATTATTTTAAAGTCTAAAGCTTTCAAACACGACAGTAATTGATACTTTGCATTTAGTATATAGCCATGCTATATCATAGCAAAACCTGCGCAAACGAATTGAATACCCTTGAACTATCAGAGAGTATTAATGCATTAGCACAGAAATCTAGAGAAATAAACATCTTTCTTTCCTTATTGATAGGTAATTTGATTGGAAAATTGACTTACTGTAAGGGTATTGGTTGATTGGTGGCCTGTTTCTCTGAGGAATTTGTTGCATGCATTGCATTTAAAATTGTACAAAATTTGTCGCGTTTATCATCATAGATATCGTTTAAAAATACATACTTCACGTTTTACCCGTTCATAATTGTTGTTATATACATAGCGGCCATTTCGATTCGTGGCAACCGGCTGATGCGATTGTAATTATTATCTTATAACATTTGCATGTTTTTGTATGCACATCATTGTTTTTTTGTATAAACATCATTGTGTTTGCGCATGCTTCAAAAGACATTTTGTAAACATATTTAGGGCAGTTCATTGTTACCAAAATCATTGTGTAAGGTAGTCACAGTTAACAAGAACATTGCAAAAGTCGTCTTTCATGCTATAATCATCACATTATACATGATTTTTTATAACAGTGTCGTACTTTTCCATTAACTGGCACAGTTTGTTCAGTTTTACAAGGCTTGTAACCAATATTGTCAAGGGTAAGAAGAGTGACTTAAAAATGAACAACTATTACTTTGATTATGCTGATTCCCGGATCGTACATCGTTCAACTTGATATCTTACCAATAAAATCTCCAGGCCGAAATGCGATTCTTTCCCCCTCAGGCACATCAAAACTCATATTTCCAGCTGAAACATTTGTGAGTGTAAACGTATTCTGTCCAACTAGATCAAACATGTACGGAGAGTCACTATTGCGGCGGTAAATTCCAGGGCTGATAAGCAAATTCCCCTGTGTGTGTGCCGTGTAAAGTTGCCACTTCTTGATGTAACCAGTACAGGGAAGCGTTGAAAATGTGTCGATAAATATAACAGGGCCTACTTGTTCTACGGATCTACCATCATGAAAGCTGCGGACTCCAGTTGTTTTGGGACACTTAAATATATCTATCAACAAAAAACATTGAGTGTGAGATATGAAATTCACAGAGGGGATTCAGTAATTACACGCACTTTTTGTAAACAATTATCAGAAAATGTACCACTGAAAACTCGTTATCCAACACCTTGTTCCTTGTGTTCCCTGATATGATCAATTGAGAAAAATGTTAAAGATATTAGAGTCACACTTATGATTCGAAAGAACTTTATATGTATTAGAATCACTCACACCACTATTTAAAAGATTCCATCACAGGACATACCTCTTGGCATCAGCACGAGTTGAAAATGATTATTTAGGAAAATGTGTTGGTCAGGTATGGTTTGAATTAGAATCTTGTTCCGAATTCCATGGAAAATCTTTGGAAATAGCACATAAAATGTTGTTGACGTTACACTTCCTATGTTAATATAACAATAGTAAAAGCATGAAACATCATTTCGGTGAGCGTGGTGATGATGTTGACACCATCAAATCAGCAAAATCAAGAACAACATCAACAACAACAACAACAACAACAGCAACAACACAGGACGATATACTAGACACACCGGTGTTGGTGGGCTTCGTAGTCTGCTTGATCGATCGTTCCTCTGCTCCACCTATCGGTCGCGTACTCGTTACTCAGCTCTTTACCGGAAATTCGACAGAACAACGAGTACACGATCGATGTATCGAGCAGAAGATCAATCGACAAAGGAGACCAGCTAGCCCCAAACCGCCTGTAACTGGACAGTAAACAAACGATTATAAAACAAGTATGCAAAGTCGTGCTTTCATAAAAACTGCTCATGGATGAACTAACACAATAAGTTTCTTTCAAAAAAGGGAAACATTGACCGCATTTACGAATTGAAGTATCTAGCACTGCATCCTGGGCACTGCCGACACTAATAATAATAATATATATTAATAATAATATCATATAATGTTATAATGTCAGAGAATGACAGCAGGGCGCAAGTTTTAAGACAGGCTTCCTTAATTAATTTGTCTCACTCTCAACATGCGATTTATGAATTGTTTAAGTTTGCGTTAATTGTAACGTATTGAAAATTACAATGCCAACACACACTACAAGTCTACATAATATAATAAGCATTTGATGTAATGGGGCATGGAATTAATTTCACGGTACTCTACGGTGATAATCAATGTCATCGTTATTTTAACAAAAAATTAAAAACTTGGTTTCTTTGGATAAAAATTATATATCCCATCCCCGTCATGTGGCATTCTGCTGACTGATGGAGGAATGCTCAACCAAAGTTAACGAATACTGTAGGTGCTCCTGAGGATCAACTTTTCATGTCAAACTTAATGATAACTCTTTTATTCACTTTTCTAGAGAAAAAAAAAACCGTGTTCTAACATGGGCCGCTGAACACATCACTGGGGCCTATCTCAAGGTCACGTGACTTTATGAGAGTCTTGTTTGACCCAAAACCGGTGGCCACCAAGACCGTATAAACACGATAAGGACGGAAATCACTCTTGGGTGGCGAGAGGCAATGAGGAATAAAGTGCCATGGCCATGCCAGGGCTCGAACCATCCATCCTGAGATCGTGCGTGTAATTCTCTAGGCACTGGCCCATGATGCCTCTCCAGGAAAATTAGGCTAAGTTTGGCAGTCTAGGCAAAGTCCTTTTAATTCTGCAACATTAGCACATTCAAGACATGTGTCATGTATATCATTTCCTAATTTTTGTCATACTTTAGCTCGGAAAACACTCGTGACGTTTAGGCTGTACCATCACTCGTCAACATGGTATTTACATAACATTCATTTCTTTCACTGAACGAATAAAAATATAAGGGATTTTATTTAAATATCCCAATATCATTATTGGTTGTCTTTACATGACGACTTACTTAAAAGGTTTTAAAACGGTGTGAACGAGACACATTCTGTGCGAACTGCTGTATAATTGCTTTTATGAAGCCATTTGTAAATCCTGTTTATCGTTTTGTCAATATATAATAAGCAGAAACATGTGAACAATAGCATCAGAACTACATTTTCAAATGTAAACAAAACCGACCGAAGACAAATATGGATTTATTTATCATGTTTATTGTATCTTTCTTAACGAAAAAAAACATGACTTTACTTTGATGTTACAGCCCTGAAAGAATCACCATTGAATAAACCTACATAGTTGTCATCTTCAGAATTTCCCTTCAGGCAAGATTTGTTGCATGGTGACTTGTCATAGAGTCCCCATAGCCTAAATACCAAGCAGGTAACTCAAAAGTAGTATTATATCAGTTACTGAAAATTTAGTATTAAAAGGAAGTATGAGCATTAAATCATGAGATATAACCTACTACAGATATTGATCTGATAAATATCTAAATATCTAGTTGTTGCGTTTAATTAAAGGTTCATGTGCAAATTTAATGAACTTTATAATAAGTGATCGAACTCTGAAATTACAGCATTACATATGATGAAACGTGTTACAGATGCTGATCGGAGAGATATCTAATTGTTCAATGAAGCATAGAGCAATGTCAAGTTAATGATCAACTTATTTGCATATTATTAAAGTTGTGTAATTAGGCAATAACCCCCGCCGCAGACGGGTATACACGAGATTTTGGTACAATGCACGACGGCTCGTGCTATATGGAGCGCATTGTACCAAAATCAAGTGTACACCGAATGCGGAGGGGTTATTGCTAGTATATTATATCAAAAACACTTTGTTTTGGTATATTAGTGTCCTTTTCTCAACGAAATAGCATCAGAAAAGGAAGAAATACAAAATTAATTGACTTGGCCAATGAAAATACGAGAGCCCGGGACCAATCATTAAACACCAAAGGAATACAGTTCCCACGCAGTACACGCACATCGACTTCCACGCAATGAAGGCGAAAGACGCACTGCCTTGATTTCGTCAATTTTATTAACGTAACGCCGGCAAAAAGCCAACAATGATGTATAAATAGGACAGGTCAAAGTTCACTATATAATTAATTCATATAAAGTAACAATATTTGTAATATTTACATAAGAACAATGAAAGTCCGTGACGTTTTTCGGTGACGCTGAACTGCATTACTCGGTACTAGTCAGAGCCGAGCTCGATTATACCGAACATCGTGGGATAACAACTATTTGTTGCCGATAATTTGGATGTTAATCGGACCTGAAAACGTGCAATTTTGAAATAACCGGACGCAGCATTATAAGCAGTAGAATTATGAAAAACTGTTGCAGTTGTGGGAGTGTGTTGCACCGTGTTTGATTCGGCAAGATTGATAGACAAGTTGGACTGTTCATGTTCAGTGGAGCCGAAGTTAACGTTTAGTTTGTAAGGAGCGTAATCTGATTTTATTGAGCTGTTGTATCCCAAACTTTCTGATAAAACATCTGACATTCCTTTACTTTGATATTGTGTCAATTTATTTGTATACGACCGCACGCTAGATTCATTTTTGTGACCGGTAAAATACATGATGTGTTGAGTTCGAGTTCCGAATCGAGCAAGTTGCACGCTGTTGCCCGTATGCAGTGGTTTGTAAACACAGTGTGGTGTAAATCATATTCAAATTACTGCCTTTGATATCTCCATCATAGACCCCAATTTATTTTCACCAAGTGGTGAGTTATAGAACCAAAAGTTGTTTGAGTATGCGAAATCTGTATTTGGGCGCTGGAACAAGGCAGACTGTTTGGGATGAAGTATAATTCAAACGCAGCAACTGGGCAATTTTCACAACCGGTTGCGTACATTTTGGCCTGTGATTCATAGCTGTCGTCAGGGTGATTTTTTTTTTTCTTGAAAAAGTACTGTCTACATACTTATGCCCATGATTTTCCCTTCTCTATAACTTTCTCTGGTTAAACTTTGAAAGCCCTCGCGACCTCGTCGGCCGAAATGGAGGGTAAGGTCAAACCAAACTTTACGTACAAGAGACAGTGGATTTTGGGTAGACATTACACCTCTACTAACCAGTTTCAGTAGATCATTCCATGAAATTGGAGTTTTGTGATTTACTTTATCCTGTCCATTCGATTTGAGATACTTGATCAGTGCCTTGAAAATATTGTTGGCTTGAAACTCTGTATCATGGATTATGTTGATGTTTCGGTGATACGAAGGGGAATTTGGGTGCCGGTTAAGGGCTGCTCGAATGCCGGAGAGAGCGGATTTCCCGTATATCGATGACCATCAGTACTTCTCGCCTCAGCGTAAAACCTCCGTAATGTAGATGCCGAGTCCGTCGTCGACAAAACTTCAAAATCGGGGTCCAGGCCCTTCTCTGACAGCCACGCTGAATAAATGAAATCACATGAAAATATTTCAATAAATGCACAGGAAAGTCGTCAAATTTGTTTTCATTGCAAACAGACTATGTGAAATATTGCAATCTAAATTATCAGCTTGCAGCATCGATCGTAAGTCTAACTCACCTTTGAGAATTTTTACTCCCCACAATGTTTGTTTTATGGTAGATTTCTCATCTTTGTAGGCTTCAATCCTGTCGAGGTCAGACTCGGCAAAAGTTGCAAAACGTGTTCCAACAGTTTGGGCGACTAGGTCTGCCATTTCGTTGAGGAAGTCTTGCTCCGTTGGTTCATGCACGCATTCAGCCATAGAGTCAGGAGATCCATGAAGCAGACGACAAAAAGTGGCAAGACAGGTTTCGCTATGGCAAAGTGCCAATTATATTCCCATAGCTTCATAGAGCAGTTCTAAAATAAAACTTCCATAAATCCATAGTTTTTTATTTTATTTATTTAGTTTAAAGGCGAAATATAAATTATACTATAACCCAAACGGGATTCGAACCCCCACACACTCACGGCAACATCGCCTAGCTGCTAGGCCTCACACAAAACCAGTCGGCCACTGCTTCCAACCCAAAAGAGGTGGTCACAGTAACCGACTTAGATGTTTCAATTCTGTGCGCGACCGAACAACACGGTATGCGTAGAGCAGACGACACACAGACACAGTACACACACACAGTACACATATATATAGTAATCGGAAAAGCACGAAGCTTTTTACTGAGCTATCAGACAGACTCGGGGACAAGTAAATATCCACCAGCAGAACTGTCCACTCAGGTTAAAGAAATATAAATTATAGTATAACCCAAACGGGATTCGAACCCCCACACACTCACAGCAACAATGCCTAGCTGCTAGGCCTCACACAAAACCAGTCGGCTACTGCTTCCAACCCAAAAGAGTTGGTCACAGTAACCGACTTAGATGTTTCAATTCTGTGCACGACCGAAGAACACGGTATGCGTGGAGCAGAAGTTCACCAAGGATGATTTTTACATATGTGGTAGCTCTGTGGTCATTTACCCCGGAAAAACTATTTTCACCATTTATAACTCGCAAGATTTTTTACAAAAAGCGTTAAAATAGCACAGGAAGTTGCCCATGTAATTTGAATCATGGGAAAAAAGCTCCAAATTTGGAGCTTGCATAATGTGATATGACAGGGACCATCTCCGGACGGGTATGGCCCCCACATTGTCAACTCACAGTAACAAAGTGGTAAACAGCAACACAAAATCTGACAGTGGACAGTTTATTATAAGTGAATCATCCTTTATGCAAGGATACTCAGTATAAACAAAAGTTATGTAAATACGCACAGACTGGTTTAAGCATGGATGAGTGGACAGTGCCATACCCATGGGAAAATCGTCCCTTCCATATCACATTATGCGAGCTCCAAGCTTGGCGCTTTTTTCCCATGATTCAAATTACATGGGCAACTTCCTGTACCATTTCTATCAATTTTTGTGAAAAATCTTGCGAGTTATAAATGGCGAAAATAGCTTTTCCAGGGTAAGTGACCACAAAGCTAGCACATATGTAAAAATCATCCTTGGTGAACTTCCCCTTTAACCCTTCATTTTCCCTGTTGTTTAAATGCACTCTCCTTTATTGGTTTCCGCATTAACATTTTATGCTAGTTAAGGGTCCGTTTTCGCACCGCTAGCACTGCTAAAACAGTATTTTAGCACTACTGTCGTCCAATCAGAATGGCGCATGGTAGCATGATACAATGTAATTCGTGATTTAACTCTAAAAGTACTGTGCTTAAGTTGTTGAAATCTGCTACAGTATGATCTCACAGATATCTGATTGTTCTGTGAAGCAATTAGCAGTGTCGGGGTCGATATAACCGTTGGTTATGCGTCAAAAGACCACCATCTATCTCATTTCGACCACCGAATTCCCTTTGGTGTGGTCAATCTTGACCGCGGAGTTTTCGGCCGTCACACTATTACACTGCAGAGCTGTAAATGTTACACGTCTCAAACAGTTTTTTTTTTGCTAAAAGCATCCAGACAGACAATAGATTCTCCTCAGAGACCGATACTTTGGCAGGTATGTAGTACACATCTTGTCTGTTCAATCACAGTTCCCCACTGTGCTTCAATGGCAGTCCTTCAATAACAACCTCATTGCATTTTACTCAACTGAGTGTTCTTTTGGTTAGACAGTGTCTGTCTTTGTTTTACTGTATACTGCGAAATATATATTCAGTTGTATATTAAGTTGTGCAATCGTTGCATAAGATATCTTTGCGAATTCCGTCTAGTCACTAGGTGAGAGAAGTCAAGTACAATTCTCTCTCACAACTTCATAGCAGTCCAAAAGTATGTAATAATTGTCAAGTCATCAGCAGTAAGTGCATAACTTGATTACTCAGTTTTTTAATGGCAGAACTTAAAATCTGTAAATATACAAGTCGTTTGCATATAACACAATTAGGTTAGTTAGTTATAAAGGGACAAATAACAGGTAAAGATGATCTGTTGTGAAATACTGAAAATTTTCTAGTGGATTTACTGGGCTGCCTACATAATCCTACTTAACAACTTTGAGAGCGTAGCAGCATGGTTCAACAAAAAGACGTCAGCCAACTATGACAGATATCTGCAATATATACTGAAACACAGCATTTTTAGTTCATACCTGGTTTTGTACTTTTTTTTAAATTGCAGGGGTTGAAAGACAGGTAGTCAACAGAAAATGATTAAGATGATGCTAAGCAAAATTAAAATACCGCCTATTCAAAATGTAACAACTTTGCTGCCAAACATAATGATTTTTATCATATTTAGCATTTAAAGAACATCTTGTGAAAATTTCATTAAATTTGATTCAGTCACAGAGGAGATAAATTATTGGAAATTTTGAAATTGGGAGAAAAGAGGGGCTAGAAATTCAGATGATTTATATAATTTTGCATAAGTTACAATTTTTATAACGCAACTTACAATTATTTCGCAAGCAAAAAGTTAAACCTTACCAATATTTTAATCTAGGTTAACAGATTGCTTTAAATCAATGAATATTTGCAAAAACGTGATTTTGAGCATAATACGTTTTGTTCTGTGCAGTGCCCCAAACAGTTCATCGTATTGCTAATTTGTGTACCAAATGATATGTTTTCAATTGAAGTCACGTATGATGAATATAGCTCCAGTCGTTGAGAATAAGAATTAAACAATTTGTATTTAATTATCATTTTATTACGATACAATAGGCCACCGGCCTTAATGTTTACAAAGATAAATAAATTCCCTTGGAAGGCAGCCGTATAAAATCTCTTGATGTCAGTAATTGATTAGTACATTGTTTTATATTGTAAATATTTACATAAACGTGGAATGTAGAGAAACATTAAATTTTGTTTCATTGCATAAAATATTTTTCGGAAAGTTACGAAAGAAAGCAGCATTGTCAGATTGCAATGCTATTATCAACTGTTCGTAAAAGTATCAAGTATGCGGAAAGCAGAAAGATTTGCTTGCCATTCTTGAATGAAAATATTTCTACATTTTGTTTAATTATATTGACAAATGTACTCACATAACCTCCTCACTGGTTCAACCAAGCTTGTCCAGTTAACATTAAAAACAGTAACTGTTTGAACACTTAAGCGCAACAACTTTGTATCAAGTTCAGCTTGAGCAAATTGAAAGTAATAACAATGCCGTGCGATACGTTGATGAGACATAGTAAAAAATCTCAGCCAGTGCTTAACTACTCTAGTCATTCTGACAAAACGAATGGAGTAACGGACAAGTTCGTCTTTTACAGTTTAAGTGGTTGCATTGTTATAAAGAATTAAGATAAAAGGGCAAAAAGCGTTCTGGACAATTTCAATTTGTTCTCCTCCATGCACCCTCTTAAAATGGCAATACCATACATTATCACTAGTTATACCAATCTCTGCCTCGTGCCCATTGTTCTAACCATGCTTTCTAATTTCCATAACCGAATATTTTATTATAACCACCTGGCTTTCTTTTGTTTAAAAAGTGTCCGATTTACAAGTTTTTTTGTTAAAAGTGTCCGATTTACTAGTAAATCGGACAGTTCTTTTGTTAAAAACTGTCCGGTTTACTAGTAAATCGGACACTTTAAACAAAAGAACTTGTAAAATGGACACTTTTTAACAAAAGAAAGTCACGTGGCGACGAGTAAAAACAAAACAAATGCGAGACATTAACCAGAAGAAGTACAGAGTAAAGACAGAGTAAAGACACAGAGACAGAGTAAAGACACTTTAAAAGAATCACCGGACTGAATTAATTTTGCACGACTGTACATCTCAAAATCAATTACAGGTCACCGTGAAATAACGGCATTGATTGCAAATATCACATCTTTGTTAAGGTTATTGTTATCGAATCTGAAATTTAAGACTTCAAAGTCAGTTGCCAAACACTGAATGTGGAGATTTCAGTCGCCTTTGGTAAAGTTAAATCTAGCTACAGGCAAACACACACGCAGTACCACAGTCATTATGGTTCTAGACATATTGTTTTTTTGTACTTGCAGTTTCTGTTGCGCCTTTCTCTGACGTGTAGCTTGGTCTTCCGATTGTGGCCGTTAGCACTAGCGTGACAGGGGGATTTTTCTTTTCCATCTTTGCCTTTGTAGTTGAAGTGCACCGGATACAGCTTTCATTTGTACTTCATCCGCCATATCGAAATACGTAGAGCGACTCGACAATTGCGTGTATGCTGCTCAAAGTTTTCGACTCAAATGAGCAAAGCGTGACTCTAACGTCGATCTGCAAACACCTTTTCACTTCATTCAACAACCAATCAATCAAACATAATTCATACAATTCAAATTAAATCAGGTGCTCAACCACGTCATCGCACTACAATAGCAACACATGTCAACTTTGTTTTATCCAATCATGGGTTATTTTTTTATACTTTCGTTCAACAAGGTGTCAAAACTCGTCAATGTTTTCCCGCCAAAGTTTCAACTTGCACTGCACTAAAATTACAAATAAAAACATTCGGCGTGCAAACAAGGCTCTAAAACTCTGCAAAGTCGTGGTATAACACGTAAGCGAACTCGTAGTCGGCGGTTTACGGAATTTAACGGTACAGTTTGCCATAAAACTCCTCGGCCCTGCGGGCCTCGGAGTTTTACTGGCAAATTGTACCGTTAAAGTCCGTAAACCGCCTACTACTCGTCCGTTTACCTATAGTAAAATTTGACTATCAAGTATTTTGAAAGCCAATGTACTTGAAATTTACAGTCACCTTTTCACACTATGTAGTACGGCTTTGTTGCCGTGATTTGCTAACTGCCTCACAGCACGAGTCAATAGAGCTGAGATGGAAAGAATGACACTAAGGTAGTATACCAGTATAGGGATATCCTCGTGTGAAATTACAGGGCTCGATAAGGAAAGCTGAGCCTGATTCATAACAACACAAATTACCTCAAGTACAAAGTAATAATATCTGTTACTTAAGTTTCTTCAAAATTTTCAACTACAGAGTTATCGAAGATACTGACTTCTGTTCTTTGTACTGTTGAACGGGGACTTCAAACATACTGTGATGTTGTCTTTTCTCGGAGTGGTATAAATCAAATGTGGATATTAAAAAATTCGAAGGAACTCTTGGAAAATTTAAATCAAGATCTGTTTCAAAAATAACATCGATTAAAACTTTTGATTTTTTCCACATTGTATACCACAATACCACATAATAAATTGAAAGAACGCTTGAAAAACATCATCAACCAAGCATTTTTCTACAAAACGGTTCACATCGTTACAAATATGTGGTATTGGGGTATAATTCTACATATTTTGTTAAAAATACTTCTAACGCTTAAGTGTTTTATACCGAGAAAGACATTATCAGTATGCTTGATTTCCTCATCGACAACATATTTGTAGAATTTGGAGGGCACATTTTCCAACAGTGTATAGGATTTCCTATGGGCACTAACTGTGCTCCCTTGCTTGCAGACTTATTTCTGTTCTCATATGAGGCAGAATTTATCCAGAACTTAATTAAACAGAAAAGGTCTCTGTAGCTCGAACTTTCAATCTAACATATAGATACATAGACGATGTTATTTCTATGAATAACTCTGAATTCAGTAAATATCTCGCTATGATTTATCCTCCAGAATTGGAGATTAAAGAAACTACAGAAACGGCCTTTTCTGCTTCATATCTGGACATTTTACTTGAATTTGACTCTAATGGTCACCTTTCTACTAGGCTTTATGACAAGAGAGATGATTTCAACTTTAGTATCATCAATTTTCCACACCTCATAAGTAATATTCCACTCTCACCAGCTTATGGGGTATACATTTCCCAGCTTATTCGATATGCTAGAGCATGCAGTTCATATGGTGATTTTGTAGAGAGACATGGCCATCTCTCTTACAAACTATTAAATCAAGGTTACACCAGAGCAAGACTTGTCTCTACATTCAAACGCTTTTTTGGCAGGTATCGCAAGCTGGTAGATAAATACAATATCTCTCTTCGACAAATGATCACTGATGGCATCGGTGACATTGGGCCTTAGTTAGTGACCACTACCTATCTGACTTATAGATTGATATATGGCGGGTGCCACATGTGGGGCAGGATGCGCTTACTATTTTCGAAACACCTGACATCACTTCTTGGTCTTCTGGCCAGAGGTCCATATATCTTTCTTTCATGAATATGACTTTGTTTGTGTACCGTCTATTTACTGTCTGTTCTGTGCTGTTTTGTGTCTATGTTTACAACTATTGTCTTGCGAATTCTGACCTACTGTCATTGGATTATGGATTGGTATGATTGCGATTATTTCCATGCATCTAGCAATCATACGACAGAAGTGAAAGGAATATTAGCAACACTGTCATCTATATGTTTGTTATTTGTATTTTTTGTTTTCGTTATGTATTTGTGTGTTTACATGCAAATAGAATGGTACCTTCCAAACATATAAATGAGAGTGTTGGTGAGAATCTTTTCTCTTCTGTCTGAAGATTGCAGGATGCATGAAAGTTAAGTGACAGACATTACTACTTCGTACTTAAAGTTCAATGTCATCAATGTCTCGTCCGATACACAGCGTTGACGACCTGTATATTGTCACTTCGTGGGAACACTTTCAGCAAGATATTTGCCGGAAACTTGTCGATACTATGCCAAACCGGCTACGAGAGGTCATCCAGCGAAGGGGTGGACATACCCATTATTAACAGTTGGTACGAACGTTCGATTGACCTCATTAATATTCATGTTCTTTAGCGTTGTTGTTCCCATAGAGAATCGAACGATTTTCAGACTGTCAGATACAGCTCTTTTCATGCCGTGATTTCTTGCCTTGCGTTGTTCTAAGATCAAAGATTTTACGATTTTTGTCTTTCATTTGTCACCTTTTTACGAAATATAGTTTAATTTTTCCTGAAAACCTTGTACAGTGTGTGCTATTTATTACTTTCGAAACTTTTCACTTTGAAGCTAGTTGCGTAAATACTTTCTGGCGGGTCTGATATATATATATATATATATATATATATATATATATATATATATATATATATATATATATATATATATATTATAAAGCAGTTTGGAGTGAAACAAATCGAGGCCGATATATAGGCCTGTTTCAGGCATTTGACGGTTTTTCCTTAAAAAACTTTCAGACTGTCAGATACAGATTTTCAGACTGTCAGATACAGCTCTTTTCATGCCGTGATTTTCTTGCCTTGCATTGTTCTAAGATCAAAGATTTTACGATTTTGTCTTTCATTTGTCACCTATTTACGAAATATAGTTTAATTTTTCCTGAAAACCCTGTACAGTGTGTGCTATTTATTACTTTCGAAACTTTTTCACTGTTAAAGCTAGGTGCGTAATACTTTCAGGCGGGTCTGATATATAATATATATATATATATATATATATATATATATATATATATATATAATATATATATATATATATATATATATATAAGATAAGATAAGATAAGATAAAAACTTTATTAAATCCCTAAAAGGGCAATTTGAATGCCTGCTTGACGAACGATACAAAAATAAGTACAAAGTCAAAAAGCACAAAAAAAACAAGACCATGAAAGTGAAAACAGAGACACAAAGAACATGGCCGTTAATTTCCATGATTAAAATTTGCGTTAAAAAGACTGATAGCTTGTGGAATAAAAGAGTTTGCGTAACGCTGGGTACGGCTACCGGTGGCCTAAGTCTGCCACTTCTAACAATGCGTTTATTGACCAAGTCGTGATGTAGAGGATGAGTCTCATCGGTCAGAGTTAGTGTTAATTTCTTATCAAGTCGATCATGGTAGATAAGGTCAACTTGTCGCTGTGAATTTCCGATGATTGTTTCCACCTTTTTATGATTTTGTCAAGCCTAGCTTTCTCTTGCTTTGAGATGTTACAACCCCAACAGACAATACAATAACTTAAAACACTGCTGATAACGGCATTGTAAAATGCAGACAGGATCTCTTTCCTTACATTAAAAGACCTTAATTTTCGAAGACAATACATACGGGAATTAAGCTTTTTCAACATTGCTTCAACATGAAAACGCCAGCATAATATACTATCAATAGTGATACCCAAATACTCATAAGTCACAACTCTGCAAACATTTACACCTTTATAACAACTGGGTCAGGCTCAATTGGCTGCTTACGAAAATCAATTAACATTTCCTTCGTCTTGTTAACATTCAAAACAAGTAATTTCTATCACAATAGTTGACAAAGCGTTCAATTTCAAGTAAGTAACTTGAGTAGTCATCATTGCTAATCAAACCCACCATGGCAGAGTCATCTGCAAACTTAACTAAAGGACACGTCATTTCTGTTGCTCGGCAATCAGCAGTATACAAGGTAAAAAGAAAGGGAGCAAGCACAGTACCCTGTGGTGCCCCTGTACTTGAATATGTAATTCCTGATGACACAGAACCCAATCTTACATACTGTGCCCGATTGGTAAGGTAATTTGTTACCCATGATATCATTGCACTTGGGATTTCCATTGACATTAATTTTCTTGCTAATAGGGATGGCTGGATTGTGTTGAAAGCACTTGAAAAATCAAAGAACATTATTCGAACTGAATTGCCAGCTTTATCAAGATGTGAATAAATCTTATGTAACACCGTCAGAATTGCATCGTCAGTACTTCTGTTTTGTTGATAGGCAAATTGCAAAGGATCAGTGAATTTAATGACAAGTTTTTTCAGATGTTGCAGTACAATTCGTTCACAAACTTTCATGACAGCGGACGTTAATGCCACTGGACGTAGATCATTCATGCCAGTAATGACATTCTTTTAGGGACTGGGACGATACAAGACTTCTTCCAAATTGCAGGGATGTGTTGACTAGAAAAACACATATTAAAAATAAAAGAAAAGATTTTTGCTAATTGGTTGGAGCATAATTTGAGGATGCGTGGTGAGACTGCATCAGGACCAACGGCTTTGTTTGGGTTTACTTTGTTGAAAAGAAAACGGACTTGATCTTCGGTCGTTTGAAATGATTGGTCTTGATTTTCAGGGACAAATTTCAATTGGTCTTCTGCACTGTCAAGCTCAACACTGAAATCATGACGATTAAACCTGTTGTAAAATGTATTCAAATTGTCAGCATAATCCAATGTCGGTTCGGGTATAGATGAGACACTTTTATTTTTACAGGTGTAGCTACTCATGAGCTTCATGCTATCCCAAACTTTTTTCATATTATTCATGGTGAAATATTTCTCTATTCTACGCTTATAATTCTCTCTCTCTATTCTGATTACACGCTTTAGTTCTTTCTGTATAGTTTTTAACTGATCCCTGTCCTTCCTTGCATACACGAGCTTCTTTTTGTTGATAATTTCCTTTACTCTCTTTGTTATCCATGGTTTATTATTGGGAAATATTTTGGTAGTTTTCTTCGGCACGGTGCATTCAACACAGAAATTTATGTAGCCACCAATTGTTTCAACCAGTTCGTCTATTGTACAGGTGGAATTCACAAACATGTCCCAGTCGGTACATTCCAACGCTCCTTGAAGTGTGATAATCGCATCAGGTGTCCATTGAAATGTCGTTGTGGTCTTTACAGGTTCCCGTTGCACGATTGGACGGTATTTTGGGACCAGGTGAACGAGATTGTGGTCTGAACGACCAAGTGGGGCTAATTGGCGAGATGTATATGCGCGAGCAATATTTGTGTAGCATAAATCTATCGTTTTGTCATAGCGAGTTGAACATGTAACATTCTGGTTATAGCTGACATTAGTTTTCTTGAGTGTACAATGATTAAAATCGCCATTAATGACATGCAAAGCGTCAGGAGCTGATGTTTCCAAATCATGAATTGTTCTGCTAATTTCCTCTGAAGCATAACTTGCTTTTGCATTAGGTGGTACGTACACCGTGGTCAGAAGTACATGGGAGAATTCTCTAGGCAGATAGTATGGTCTTAGGCTCATGACTAATAATTCCACATTTGGTGTACATGTCTTGAATTTAACACTCACATTGTTAGGATGACACCATTTCTCATTGACATATACACAAACGCCTCCACCCTTCTTCTTTCCGGATGACTTTGTTCTGTCGCCTCTGACAAGTTTGAAACCATCAATATGCATGTGCGAGTCATTTACATCAGTATTGAGCCAGGTTTCTGTGAAACACATGGCGCTACATGTCCTAAAGTCATTCGTAAATTTAACGTTCGCCACCAGTTCATCAATTTTGTTATTTAGGGACTGAACATTCCCAATAATGAGAGTTGGCAAGTACGGTTTGTAATTTCGTTGTCTATTTCGCATTCTTATTCCTCCTCTCTTCCCTCGTATATGGTGGTTGGGGAAATTTTATATATATATATATATATTTTATTTTATATATAAATTTATATATATATATATATATATATATATATATATATATATATATATATAATATATATATATATAATATATATATATATATTATAAAGCAGTTTGGAGTGAGTAGTAAGAATTAGTTGTTTTTTGTGATACTTACCTAAAAAAGCTACAGGAGGGGAGGAAATCCCCTCCTCTCCCTCACAGCTCCCTCCCCCAGAACACTATACGTTGCTAAAACGTTACAATATGTGTCAGTGCGGTAACCATAGCAACCCCGGCTTTGCCACTGATATGGGTAACAGATGGTTATCTAAAAATAATCCAGTGTGGAATTCCGTGGTATGTATAGACATGTATATGAAAGCTGCAGGTAGGAAAAATTTCCCCAACCACCACAGATTACTCAGCCTACAGGAAACAGACGTCAGTGTTTTTCAGATGACTAACTGGTATTTCAACATCTGTACAGAAAGAAATAGCCACATTTCAATAATGGCTGGAGACTCTTCAACACAGACTTCAATTGACTGGCACTTGCAAGCTCTACAGATGGAGTCCAGCGAATAATCCAGCAGCCCTGAATGAGTGAATTAGGCGTGCGTGATATAGTTATTGGAACAATTTTTTAACACTGGAAGAACCGGAGGTGCCTCAACTAGAAGATCAATATATCACAAATTCATTCGAAGAGTTCAACAAATCCATTTCTACCATGGCACGTGATCAACAGAAGTTACAGGACCTTGTACTACTTGTACGGTTAGTGGTTGGAAAAAGCTCAGCGAAAAAGGAGAATTTATTTATTGGGTTGAAGAGACAGCTTTGAATGGTTTAACAAGAATGGTAAAAAAGTTGTTGTTATATTTTGATGACCACAGAGAAGGAATTTTTCAGTGGATCCATCCTCTAAAGTGCACATTTAATTTATGCGCAGCGACCTTTAACTTACCTGTGATGTAATTTCAGAGGTCTGAGTCTCTACAGTTTTCATGAAAAATTTTCTACAGAATTTTTTCTGAACTCGAGAGTTCCTATCGGTACGAACTTGTTCACCCGATAGATAAAATTTTAGAAATTTCTTCTGAACTTAAAATATGTCGGAAGACCATTACTTCAAATAATATGAGACGTTTCAGATGAATAACACTGATATCTAAAGTGTTCACACTTTTATCTTTACGTATAAATGTTGTTCCAGAGTCATTCTCTACTCTATTCCCGCCAACAAAACACTCGATATTTATATCATTACGATCTTTATCGATACTTATAATAATATCACAGGTTGTTCTGTTACCTGTTTTCATAGCGTAATATCCAACCAAATCATCATACTCATCTCCTGTAGCCAACTTTACACATCTAATGAGAAATGTACCATGCTCAATTATTTTCATATTATCAGTCATCTGTTGACTGGCCGTCTGTAAATTTAATTCAGCTGTCTCATCTCCCACACTTTGCAGACCCAGTTTCTTTAAAGTTTTGTCCCAAAATAATCTTACTGGAACTCTGGTAGCTATATATGAGCAATAATTCTCACCAGCATTTATCCACCTTCTTAGTGTATTATCTGAAGAAATTATTGTATTAAGAGGACTAATTTTAAGGTGAATCGGTATACCAAAAGTGCAATGTATGGATTCTTAGGAGTAAGCCGATGACGAAAATCTAACAACTTGTATTTGTTAACATTACTGTGGAAATAAATAACATTTGGAGTTCCTGGCAGTTCAGCAACTCCACCTCTAATTTCACTATCCAATATATCTAAGATGTTACGCGGTACATTATAAGGCATGAATTTCTGACTATCCCCATCCCACGTCAGAGCAAAAGGAGTAGGATCATTTGAAGCCTTTGTGGCGTCAATTACAGTTTCATCGACGTCTTTAAGTTCAGAAAATTCTACAGAATGTATGTGTTTCTGTGCTGTCGCTGGCGATAACACAAATTGTTTCTCACGGTCCTTATAATGAAGGACGTAATCCTTATTATGATTACCTGCTATCTTAGTATTATTGTTAACTTTAACATCACTCAGATCTTCAAGCTCAAGATTTTGTACATGAATTGCACCTAGACCGAAGTTACTTGGACCAGACATAATTAACCTATATACAGTGAAAATTAAAATAATACCTTGTAATAATATACAATCATGGCTTCAGCTATAGGAATGACAGTTCTCGGTGCTGTATTAAATGCAACAGCATTCACAGGAGGAAATATTATCGGACAAAAGCTTTCTGGGAATGGTGACGCTCTTATTGAAGAGAAAGTCCGACATGATAAAGCATTAGAAAAATTTGAACATGACCGTGCCGTCTGGTCAGAAAAAAGATTACTTCAAGCTGATTGGGAAAGAGAAAATCAAGCAAAGGACGCGCATGCTGCAGCTGAGTTAAGAGATACAGATGCAGAAATCCTTGAAGAAGCAGTGGCGCAAGCCAACTCTGCGTCAGGGCCAGCGCAATTCTCAGATTATTATCAGCCCAGTCCTGAGCAAAAGAAATATGAAATGATTTATATTGCTGGTGGATTGGTCGTGGGATGGTTTATGTTACACCGGTAGGGCTGCGTTAGCTACAATAATTCAATACAAAAGCTAGTTGGCCAGTTATTGAAAATGACTATGTTTCCATCCTGATCTGTTATCCAAATACGCATTGAACTCATATAGTCTGAACCCTTTCTCAATGGCATGGCGATAGCTGAGCCCCCGTTTTTAAAATCATAGGTGACCTTTTCACTTATTTCTTTTGTATCCTGGACGGGAAGTATTTGTAAACAGTCCGATACTTTCCCCTGTATGTATTCACCCGAGCCAGATGAAACATAATTTCCAGTAACATCAACGACATCTGAATGAACTATATATTTAGTGACTGTTAAGAAATCCGCTCGACCTGGACTCATAGTACTTTTTATCACGGGGTTGTCATCTTGTGTATCTGAAAAGCCGACGAGGTTAGCGAAGTTACCTGTAGCATTAAAAAATACTTTAATATCTTTAGCCAAAGTTAGAAGAACGCGGTTTGTCGGCAGATGTTTTTCAAAATTAATTTTTTGCTTCAACCCGATTGCTTTGTTTAACGTATCGATATTGTAGTTACCTGGACGTATTGATTTAGTCTTCTTCGGTTGGTCGCCTTCTTGATATTTTAATATACTATTCGTCCCCGTTATGTTATACCATGAGTTAAAAAGTGAACAATGTAATAGTTTTATATGAGTAAACTGTGATATGTCAATGCAAGGGTAAAAATTAACAGTAACCGGTTTGCCTGTTTTGCTTTCAATCCAAATGATCATCGTTGTACGTTGTATATACATTACAAAGTATAAGGTTCGGCAGGAATAATATTTTTCTGTTCAAGGAGATCTTTAGTCGCAACTGCCGCAGCAGTCGCACCGCCTAATTTTGCCAATCGAATTAAATTGGTCGACTTGGATCGCCCATATCTATTTTCTGAAATTTGCTGGAGATCATAAGATATCCCATCGCAAGTCCTGCGATTACAATACCATCGTACATTGTGTTTACAACTGTTTTAGTATCCATGATTGCTGACAAGTATATAAAATAGAAAAATAAAATAATTACGGAGTTAATCCATCTCATACAATGTAGAGGAGCTGGTACTTGGTTCCGTTCTGGAGGGAGCCGCTACGGGCTCTGTTTTTGTCGCTTTCTGAAGCGGCTCATCTTTCTGGAGGGGACAATTATGTCGAACATGTCCAAAATATAGCCCTAATGCAGTCAATGAAACTCCTATAATTCCTAAAACAAGATAACATTTATTATACCAGCTATCACCCTGTTCTTTCGTCGTAGGCGGTAGGCTTATACAGTTTGCTTCAGTCGCTAACGCGTAGCTATCGCTGGATGTTTCGTCGGTAATGTAATTTTCTCTATGTTGCGCTGTGGCTCCGTTCTGGTAGGGTTCCGAATGGTAGTTGTTGGAGGTGATGGAGTCGTTTCCGTTTGCTGAGTCGGTGTTGGAACCGTTTGCTGAGTCGGTGCTTGCGAAGTTGAATCCATTTATTTCGGGTATTATATTAAGCCCGATTTTTTTAAAATTTAAATGTTTACCCGTAATTAAACCGGTGGAAACTAGAGCAAGTATGGGCCCCCATGTGTAGGCTATCCGTCCTGATAATCGTTTTATTTCACTGTTAAGAATAAAATCCTTTTTAAGATCAGTGGCATAGTTATCCCCATCATCGATTGGAACTACCTGACTTATTGCGCGGGCTCCTAGATCTATGAAACTTTGAGTGATATTATCACTTATAAGAGAACTGTATTTCGCTTCATACATTTTGAAGGCTTTAATTACCGTTTCATCTCCCCATTTTTCTACGTCAGCAACTGAAATCTCCTTACCAAAAAATAACTTACTTTGACCACTTGCGATGACACAGAGTATTTTTTCACGTTTAGTCTCTATTATGGATCGAGCGTCCGACGCTGCGGTTGGCCCTTCGGAACCGTTCCGATAGGGCGCTGTCGTATTTGCTGCTGCCGATGTCTTTATTAAATTCTCCATTGTTTGCAGTATGTTATCTATTCTTAGTAAAAAATAAAAAATTCGTTTAAAACCTGAATCCGAAATATAATATTAACATGGTCTGGAATGTTAGTACCCCTAACGGAACGATTCCGATTCCGAAGTATTGAAAATTCTCCTCGATTAAAATATATCTGTATATACAAACACAAATCATGAGTACAGACGCATTCCCAGTTGCTTTTCAATTGAATAAGAAGAGCGTACCGACAGTACAGCATGCTGATATTCCTCCCAAACCGAATGACATAGAACCTATTCTCATGGACTTAGAAATATGTGTAACGCCGGCAGATAAATTTACTTTTCATCCGCGGGATATATTTAAAGATAATGTAATCACTCATCGAACAGCTAAAGAAAGTAATATATGGCTGGGCGGTCTGCACATGAATACTGGGACCAGCAATTAATTTTGCTGTATGGTGCAGCACTACTGGTTGTGGTATATCATTCGCCCATCTCTTCGGTTCCGAAGGGAAATTTCCGCCGCAAATACGATCATTCTGTCGTTTTCATGTATACTTTACAATACGTCGGATCCTTCATGAAATGGGCGTTGCACTTCCAGACGATACCTCTGTCTTCAAAGCCGGCGACAATCCATACAATCTCGTCCAATATGAACTTCTATGTACAGAATTTGGAAATATAAGTCCAACGAAGTCCGACTTTCGTTATCGAAAAGGTCAAAACTCAGGTCTTGGTTATGGTTATGAATACTATACTAATCGTGGCCCCGTTCGACAGCCAAAAGCAATATACAATGGTCATGACTTTTTCCTCTCCGCTGATGGAGGCGTTTTCTATACACATACCATTTTTGGAAAGAAAAAACATGTACTGCCCGCCAAAGACAGACCACACTACTATTTCTTCCGAAATGATGGATCGGAGGGACAATACAATAGTTTCATCCCTCTGAAGGGAGACATGGGACTAACAAAGGCTGGTCTCGCCCGCCTCAATGAAAGCCTTGAAGCCTACGTATATTGCATACTCGGCGCACAAGCGAATATTCGTAGTACCATAGTGGGCGATACTGGCAGTGCAGAGCAAGTCTGAAAAGAATTCGGCGTTCTCCTCGAAGATGAAATTCGCAATACCGACAAAGTAATCAGTTATAGGCGATACCAAGACACAATAATGAATACTGGTGTCAAACTTGATATGGCAGTTTTGCCCAATTTACTTCTCTTGCCGTCTAAAATGGTCATTCTTTCGGGCCCGGCAATCGCAGGTTATAATAATGAATTGCAATACGCAACAGAATCTATGGTCTTCGGGGTGAATGGTGATATAAACACGGAAGTTCGAGAAAGTGCTATACATGAGATGGAAGGGGAAGAGGATCCCGTGAAGTGGCAGGACGAGCCCCCTTCGGAACGCTCCAGGGGGCAACCTCACAATGACACGAGTTGGATTCCCCTATCGCCTTCGGAACGGGAACAGAAGGCGGCATCCGTTACACTCACCGGCGGCGCAGACCCTATTCACGAATACAGCAAAATTGGTTTGTTATCTTTAGCCATATTCATTACATTTATGTACAGTATATAGATCCGATGTATGCAACCGTGCCATTCAACATGATTATAACTGGACCGACAAATTCTGGCAAAACAGAATATGTGATGGATCTCCTCACCGGTCCGTACTTAAGGAAATTCGAATATATAGTTTTCATTTGTCCGACATTCATGAATAATAAATGTATAATAAAAGATTCATTTTCACCGATGATAATGTGTTTGTGTCCGGTCGGACTCGATGCTGTGGATGATACACTAGCCTTCGTACATAAGGAATGGGCCGGCACGAACACTTTAATAATCCTCGACGACTGCGCCTCGTCCAAAGATATGAAGAAGCGCAGTGATGTTTTAGTCAAACTTGGTTTCAGCGCAAGACATGACGGATTATCTGTCTGGGTTCTGACTCAACAATATACTAGTATTAGTAAACCATTCAGGGAAAACATACAGATGTTAGTACTATTTTACACACCCAGCAAGACAGACAACAAGACTATTATAAAAGAATATGGAATGGAGGTGTCAGAACGGGAGGTGGGTTCCCTAATCAGGCAATTGAAAAATACACCATTCAGTAAACTAGTATTTCATTTACGGCATCCGTACGACATAAAATTTTTCGTATAATATAGCTAATTATGGAAGGCTCTACCGATAGGAACATCGAAGGAACTCTAAGAGAATTATATTACAACCCGAAAACTGGTTTTGGAGGTGTACAAAAATTATATGACGCAGCACGCGCCAGCGGACTCCTGTCAGTTACTAAGAAAGAGGTGCAGGAGTGGTTAAAAACTCAGCTAACTTATAATCTACATAAACCGGTACCTCGTACTCGTGGCGGCCGGCGCGTTTTCGTAACATCGATAGACGAGTTTTGGCAGGCTGATCTCGTGGAATTTTCTTTACAATTCGCAAAAGAGAATAATAACATTCGATACATGCTAACAGTAATCGATGTGCTCAGTAAATATGCATGGGCCAGGCCGATACAGTCAAAAACGGCTGATGATATGTTACAGGCGCTACAAGACATAATTAAGAAATCCGGGAGGCAACCCGACAAACTTCAGACAGATGAGGGGCGGGAATTTACTAACCAAAAAATGCAGAAATGGTTGGAGGAGTCGGGAATTCACTGGTTTCACACCTACAGTGACAAAAAAGCTAGCGTCGTTGAACGTTTTAATCGTACTCTTAAAACGATGATGTGGAAATACTTTACATACAGACAGACACGTTCCTGGCTCCCCATTCTACCAGAACTTCTCGAGAATTACAATAACACCGTACACGGAAGTATCAAAATGAAACCCGTCGATGTAACAGAGGACAACGATTGGCAGGCATTTTATACACTTTAACCTGAGTTGGCAGCCATGGGAGCTAACCCTGAATTCAAGCCGGGAGAACGGGTCCGAATTACAAAATACAAGACCACTTTCAGAAAGGATATTTACCAAATTGGACAGAGGAGATTTTCATAGTTTCAAAAGTGGTGTATGCAGCTGGACTGGGAACGCCACCAGTTTACAAAATAAAAGATCTGAATGGAGAGGAAATACTCGGCACTTTCTATTCTGATGAACTGCAGAGTGCTGCTGGCGCCGACGAGCTGTACAGAGTAGAACGAATTTTGAAGACGAAAAAATTAGAGGAAAGAAATACTATCTGATAAAATGGCGCGGTTATCCAGAAAGTTTCAATAGTTGGGAGCCAGAGGAAAATGTTATTAGAACTTCGTAAGTTCCTGTGCTGGTACTTGTCAAGTACTAACGTAAGTACTAACGTAAGTAATTACGAAAGTTATTCAATAAGTACCATGGAAAAAGTCTTAATTTCTTGAAAGAAGAAAGTGTCAGTTTACCACCCCGCTTCCAACCACCTGGCCAAGTATTTATCATGTACTGTCGTAAGTAATGTTCACTTATTGCATCTTTTTCGGCAGTATGTGGATGAGGTGGTACAGGGGAGGATCCTCCGCGTCCCGAAGGGGCACATATTAAGTTTGCAAGATCTTCAAAGCGACTGTGCATGTTGCCATGGTCCGTTCTTTCGAGTCCCCCTTTTTCAGCTTTATCGATAAGTTCTGGTTGAAGTATAATGTACACAACTGACATGAGCCATAGACAAGTAACTTCAAAGCCCCTTACGGAACCGTAAGGTTTCATCATATCAAGTGCCTGTAAGTCAAACTGAGCATTATAAGCGTGCACTGTTTCACAAGCATTAAGAAGTTTGTGTAGGTTCTTGAGTGAGACTCGAGGTTGTTCTAGTTGTTCTTGATTAGGTGGATAATAAGCTTTTTCAAGTTCCTCCTTGCTGAAACCGTCTATTAAAAATCCCTGGCTGCCGCTATCGCGTGCCGAAGGGCCGCTCCATGCAATTCCAAAGTCAAAAGCTCGTGGAGATTCTACTGGTCCGACTGTCTCTGTATCAATTGTTGGATTAAGTATATTCTTGAGATGGGCAGGCGTAAGAGATTGATGAATTATCAAACATGGAAGCCTGTAGTCATTACAAATTTCTAAGAAAGTCTGTTTGAACTTATCGTGAATCTCTTCTAATTCTTTTAAGGCGGTTATTTCATATTGTCTTGCTCGAGTCAGAATATTCCGCCTGCAATAATCAAAAGGCATATCTTTGAATATGATAATGAAACTGTGTAAATGATCAAATGCTCTAGAAACAATCTTTTTTTCTTCCGCTGCCACGGAAACGCCCCGGATTCTAGAAAAAGTTAGATGTTGAATTATGGAAGAGTCACAAATAATGTAGTTGGCTTTCCCAGCGGAGGCTTTCCCTGCCTGACATTGTAAACTAAGAGTATGTTCTATAAACTGATTCTTAAAATCGGCAATCGAAACTTTTCAATCATAAAAGTCGGCAATGTTGCTAGAAAAACTAGTGTCAAATTCTGGTACGTGAGACGCAGCCAAATTTACTGCATCGTAACTCTTACCACTTCCAGTTGGTCCATTTATGAATATGTATGACATTTTGGGATACTATATCATAGAAAATTTTTTTTTTAAATTATTTTTCGTAAAGATATATACGATAAGACAATGGCAATCCTTTCTATTTCAGATGCAATAAAAATACTTGAAACCGGAGAAAACAATATTCGAATCAGTGACGGCAAACTCATATTTGGTGAATCTTTGGTAGATCCTATTATATATGTAGACAGTGAGCTAGAAGTGGTTTTCAACATCGGACCTAAATATGGATCCAAAGATCCAGCTACATGCGATGAAATGTGTGTCCGTTGGCAACAAAGTCTTCAAAAGTTTACCGATTTAATAGTATTCCGTACCTTTGGCGAAAGTTTCGATGCAAGCACTGCTAAAAGTTATGCTGCAAGCCTGGCCGCTCACTCCAAGCCGCAGGTCGTAACCGAAGGATTATTTTACAATCCATCTAAAGTGTATCAGAAGCGAGGGAGCGACAAACAGACAAAGTATTTTAAATTTCGGTTTAAAAGAGGAATTCACGATTTCGCTACATGTATTGATATAGTTCAAGAAATTGACTGTGGTTTTAAAGCAGTGAGCCCATTGCCAGCCAGAGAAAATCCTGCTATTGTACCTAGTAATATCCGAAAAGGTAGTAAGATAGAATTCTTAGCATTTAAACCGCGCTTAAATAAGCGTACCCTTTCTTTCACTATAGAGAGGTTATTTTGCGCCACGCCTAAACCAGAAATTCAAGATGCGGAAGAACTAGTCGACTTAGAAAGATTAGGCGAGATATATAAACAAATAAATGCTGCCAAAAATATTATAGTGGATTTTGATGACCCATCATAGAATAATTATTTTTTTCTTTTTAAGAAAAAATTCTATGATATATATAGGACAGTTACGATGGAGCCAGTCGTGAATGAATATAAGATAAGCCAATTGGCCGATATACTTAAACTCAATTTAAATAGAGGGCTAGACACTCAGAATTACCTATGCACCATGACTCACACAGATTTAACAGATTCTTCAGGCCAAGGATTTACTCTAGAAAATCCCTTCGGTAAAAAACAGAGGATAGATTTCAATGATCTTAGAGAAGAATTAATAAAGAAATGGGAGGAAATGGTGTCGCCGCAGTTTATTCCAAGGAGACTTACTGTGCATTACAAAATAAAAAAACGTCGCTTACGAAAAGCATTCAAAGGTGTATTTATAGAAAAAGATTTTCCCGAAGTCAAGCGAGTCGAGGATATCGAAACGCTGGTGGATATCGAAGGTATGACCAAAGAAAGAAAGATGTACCGTGTTTATACAGAAATGGAAGTCAAATTCAAAAATCCAAAAGATCAAAGTGTGCAAACTCGCACATACTATGTTAACTATGAAGGTATATACACAAAAGAGGTGGGAGGATCGGAATCGGCTGTGAAACGAAAATTAGTAAAACGTTACAAAGAATGGCTTGATAAAGCTGAAGCTGTTGTGGGTTCTGGTCTCGTTCTCGAGGAGATACTTTATTTTAAAGTAAGACTGGTAGAAGTTCTACTTGGGGCTGGTGGCCCTTCGGCAGGCGACAGCCCGATTCAACTTCCCGGATGGTTAAAAAATAAACATTGTGTGAGCGATCTTATTCTTCCTTTCGGTAGCGAGAATTGTTTTCAATACGCAGTTGTAGCAAGTATAAAGTTAGGTGACCCGCACTTTCGTAAAAAGAAATGTGGACAGACTAGAAAAAAATGGAATACGTACACTCCATTTATGGCCGATTACTCTTTTGATGGAATACCATTTCCTACGCCCGCCGATGAGACTGTATTCAAGCGCTTCGAGCAGCAAAATCCAGGCACGAAACTTCAAGTATTTCAGATCTACGAAAATGATCCCGACCCGTCCGGCATAACTGTGTTATATAGTGGCGGAGCCCGTTCCGAAGGCCCTAGCGGAGCTCGTTCTGATAGGGATCAAATAGCAAATATCTTACTGATAGTTGGCGAAGACGGCAGCCATTTCGTACCAATTACTGCGTTAATCGCCTTCTTAATTCTCAAAATAATCGTAAGAATGTGCAAAGACGGAAGTGTATTTGTATGGTTTGTAAACGAGGTTTTGCATCAACAGAAGAATTAGAAATACATCAGGTATACTGTGGAACAGACACTGCCCAGCCAGTTTTTCCTAAGGAAGTGTGTCAATTCGAAGGACATCGGAAAAAGGTTCCCTGTCCCTACGTCGTGTATGCAGATACTGAAGCAATTATTGAGTGGGGCACCGGCCGGCACATTCCAATTTGTATTTCGTATGTTATGATTGAACGCTGGGGGCCAGGAAGTAAGCCGAAAGTTTTTAGTAAAAGAACATTCACACGTACAGATTGTGTTACAGAATTTCTAAAGGACATGAAGAAAAGGGCCGAGTTTTATTCGAAATCGTATTATTGGAAAGTAAAACAGATGAAAGATCCTTCTAATTACAACGATCCAGACTGTATTGCATGTGCGGCGCCCGCCGGATACCAAATAGTGAAGGACGGAACAACTTGTTATTGTGAAAAGTGCCGCCCGTCGAGAATCATTCCTATATACTTTCACAACCTCAAGGATACGATGGTTCTTTTATTTTACAAAAAATACATGAAATCAGGGATGTTGACGAACCAGAGCCAAATATCATAGCTAAGACGGGCAATGGTGGAATTATGTGTCTTATGAAAACATTTATTTTTAGTGCCTCAATTGTTGTCGATGGAGAGAGGGAGACAAAAAAACGTTTCTTTTCTATAAAGTTTATGGACAGTGCTCAGTTGATGTCTGGGTCGCTCGCGAAGTTGGCAAAGACTGTGCCAGAGGATGGATGGACGGCAGTACCACTTTTGTACCCGGACATTCAGCGGGCGAAAGGTTTCTTCCCGTAGATTCTCCCGAGCTATTGGAAGAGGACCAGCTCCCGGAGAGACACAAATTTTATAGCGAATTAATGGAAGAGGGGATTTCTGAGTCTGATTACGAACATGCATTGCGAGTATGGGACGAAGTTGAATGTAAGACGATTCGTGATTATATGGAATTCTATTGTGAGACGGACGTTCTCCTTCTTGCGAATATATTCGAAAATTTCCGTGACACATGTTTAGAAGCATATAAGTTAGATCCAGCCCACTATATGTCAGCGCCCGGCTTGACATGGGATGCTATGTTACTTTATACAGGTAATAAATTTAAACTCATTCAAGATGCTGAGCAGATGAATTTCATTCAGAGGGGAATTCGAGGTGGTATCAGTCAGTGTAATATTTATTATTTACAGACAAATCATCCGGCTTATGGGGATTACGATCCGGAGAAGCCGTTGACCAAAATAAAATATCTCGATGCTAATAATCTTTATGGCTGGCAATGAGTCAGGCAATGCCAGTGGGCGGACTTCATTGGATGACAAAGGAAGAATATTTAGTATGGGAAGGCGGAGCAGGCTCGGATTGGGGACCCGGCTCTAGCTTTCCGCCAAGTTTTCTAGAAGTAGACTTAGAATATCCAACCGAATTACATGAAGAACACAGCGATCTGCCATTAGCGCCGCATCACTACGAATTTCCGAGGCAGGGCAGTCGACTGATTACAAGTCTTATGGACAGAGAGAGATACGTCTTACATTATAAGTTGCTTGAATTCTATCTTCGGATGGGAATGCGACTGAAAAAAATTCATCGGGCGCTTGCCTTCGAAGAGGCGCCGTGTCTCGCAGAATATATTGACTTTAACACTAAAATGAGGACAAAGGGAAAGACAGATTTTGAAAAGAATTTCTATAAGCTTATGAATAATGCGATGTTCGGTAAGACAATAGAAGACGTTCGAAAGTACAGAGACTTTAAATTTGTTTCGGGTCGGAACGGTACAGATAGTGGTCGTAAAAAGATTCAGAAGTATAATCCAAAGATGAAACATATAACTCTCATAACTTCCGAAGAGGATGGAGATTCCTGCGACAGTGCCCTACTGGAACTGAAAACGGATGAACATCGATATGTAAAGCCAGTTTTCATTGGCGCAGCAGTGCTTGAACTTTCTAAGCTGCTTATGTATGAGACGCATTACAATTACTTTCGAAGCAGTTCCCTGGAATACGATTAGCCTACATAGATACTGACAGTTTTGTTTACAGTGTACCTCTTCCTTCCCCGGACGTAACTTTCAATGATATAGTTAGGGAAGATGTGGAAAAGAATGGTAAGGAAACGATATATGATACTAGTGGGATAAAAGATGAGATGGGAGTTCCGAAGATTAATAAAAAGGTGATAGGTAAATTTAAAGATGAGTTGAATGGTGAACCTATTCTTGATTTTGTCGGCATACGCTCGAAAGTGTATGCTTTTCGGACTCCAACTTCGGAGACGAAAAAAAATAAAGGGATAAAAGATGTTTGTGTTCGTAAACATTTGAACTTTGAAGACTATAAGGATCTGTTTGAAACTGGGAAATTCCGAAGGAAGGAGACCGAGCGGGCACAATTTGTTCAATTTGTGAGGAAAAAACCTGGAGAAATTCGTAGTGAAAAGCGTAGTAAAATCATGATGGCTCCAAATGATATCAAACGTGTACAGTTATACAATCCAGACACGGGCGAATGGTTGGCAGAAACATGGCCGATAGGACGGAGTTAAAATAGTAAAGACTTTAATCTACTATTTTCAACAGAGACCTGGGCATCGCTAATAACATAAACATGGGCAAATATATTATCATCGTGAGCGTTGTCGCCACCTTTTACTGAAGTATCTGTTTTTATTATCTCAAGCTGTATTCCATCCTTTGTGTTCATTACTCTAAGACCATTTCCATGAAATTCAATATCTTTAAAACTACGCAGATCGATAAACAGACAGAATTTATTCTTCAAATAATCGACTTCATCTATATCAATTTCACACCAATCTTTATCTTCAGCAAAATACCGTCGTGCCTCTCGCCAAAATTGTCTTGGTATCATCTTCTGAGCGTATATTTTGTTCGCAATACCCTCAATCATTACAGACACAGATTCAATGGATGGATTAAAGAAAAGTTCACTATTAAGTTCTGACTGATTCTGATTTTTAGTGAAGAGTATCGCAATACCTCTAATGCTACGTCGTGGTACATTTATATTTTCATTGATAACCGTGGTTGATTCTTTGAATGGGATTGTTCTGAGCTTTTTCCAACCACTAACCGTACAAGTAGTACAAGGTCCTGTAACTTCTGTTGATCGCGTGCCATGGTAGAAATGGGTTTGTTGAACTCTTCGAATGAATTAGTGATACGTTGATCTTCTAGTTGAGGCACCTCCAGTTCTTCCAGTGTTAAAAAATTGTTCCAATAACTATATCACGCACGCCTAATTCACTCATTCAGGGCTTCTGGATTATTTGCTGGACTCCAATCCATCTGTAGAGCTTGCAAGTGCCAGTCATTGAAGTCTGTGTTGAAGAGTCTCCATCCATTATTGAAATGTGGCTATTTCTTTCTGTACAGATGTTGAGATACCAGTTAGTCATCTGAAAAACACTGACGTCCGTTTCCTGTTTCCTGTAGGCTGACAATGAGTAATCTGTGGTGGTTGGGGAAATATTTCCCTACCTGCAGCTTTCATATACATGTCTATACATACCACGGAATTCCACACTGGATTATTTTTAGATAACCATCTGTTACCCATATCAGTGGCAAAGCCGGGGTTGCTATGGTTACCGCACTGACACATATTGTAACGTTTTAGCAACGTGTAGTGTTCTGGGGGAGCTGTGAGGGAGGGGAGGGATTTTCCTCCCCTCCCTGTAGCTTTTTTAGGTAAGTGTCACAAAAAACAACAAAATCTTACTACTGGAGTGAAACAAATCGAGGCCGATATATAGGCCTGTTTCAGGCATTTGACGGTTTGTCCTTAAAAAACTGAGGCATAATTTACTATTTGTTTCCAGATGTGAACTAAATGTGCTAACGTTTTTTACAACAGCTTTTTTGCATATTTGATGAAGTTTTATTAGTCATATAACACCAAAATAAATGCATCAAATTTGATGAACTCTGCTGCAGATACTGATCCGACGGTTATCTGACTGTGTTGTAAGCACTCAGTTGTGTGAAGTTAATCAAGGGTTATATACATATTTAATGGACTTTGTAATTAGGTCTACAACTCTAAAAATACAACACCAAATATGGCGAAACCTGCTCCAGATATTGAGCTGATTGATATCTAATTTTGTCATGAACATTGAGCAGAGTCAAATTAATTAAGGGTCCATTTGGATATTTAATGAACGTTGTAATTAGTTATATTACTCAAAATTACAGCATTAAATTTGATTAAACGTGATATTTATGTTGATTTGATAGATATGTCATTATCCCCTGAAGCGTTGGGCAGTGTCAAGTTGATAAACAGATCATTTGCATATTAAATACAGTTTTGTAATTACTGATTTAACTCTGAGAGTTCTGTGCGAAAAGTGATGAAACCTGCTACATATAATGATATAACAGATATCTGAATGTTCTGTGAAGCGTAACACTTTAAAAATTACCACTTACGTTTTATCAACTCAAATTCAGTAGGAGGAACACATACGCTAAAACATATTCCACGTAAATGAGATTAATATTCATATTTATTACAAGTTCATCTTCGAACAACAGGTATCATCTGACATTCAAAAGAGAGCTATGTTCTATGTAAGCTTATATACTGGTTGCCAGTCCGATGTGTAATTGTCATTGATAGATTGATGTCGTACAACATCCACAGGATACCCCATCAACGTTTGTGATGTCAGTCACCGGTCCTTTGTCGCACTTTGTCGCATGCTCAGATTGCCTACCTTCCTGTCAGTGTCTTGCTTGCGATCTCTGTGTTTGCTCAACTGGTTTGGGAACATATTCAAGTTCTGCATTAGAGTTGTAATTTGAAATTTGACTTCCGCCATCTCGTCGTGTTCAGTTTCAAGATCAGTGACAATTCCACTATTATAAGTGTCTAGAAAAACATGCTCAAGGGCTTTGTCGGTGTTAAACTGTGCCCGCATCGCCATTTTTAAATACCCTCTGAGAGAAAAACAACAACCCATCACATGATCCTTACAAATCACGGCCGAGAAATGACCGAATATGGCGGCATTTGTTTACAAATTTGGCGCGCATGCTCATTTAGGTTTGACCTCTACCTCGTATACTACGCTAGGCTTGAGGAAATAGTCAACAAACATGATGTAGATCAAACAAAGCCAACGTATATCGGACGCATATAAACGTGTACATTCTTGGCGCGTTTACGCGCCTCCCGCAGTCTGGCCGTTGGCACAGAATGCGCCCTCCAGTGAAAGTGTTAAAGTGAAATGACAGATCACAATACGCCCCATGATCAGACAAATCGTAATGTTTTCATAGTACTTTTGAACGGCTTTTGGTAATGTTTAAAACATTATAGTGAGAAGATATCCTATTACATTTGATATGTTCATGTGGCTTTATATTCTGAGACTTTTTTATTTAAAAATAAAAGTTGTGCAATGATAGTACGCTGAAGTATACAAGACCGGGGTAATTGAGTGTTGGAATTAGTTTGTGTCTGAAAAATAGTTTTTTTTTCATTAGGCTGGCTCTCACATTACGCCAGATCACTTTGTTGTAAATCATAGTTACGTGTAGCCATAAATGCATCTTCAATCACAGTCATTGTGCTTCAGCGACATTGGCGCTATTTTTTGAATTTTGTGTTTGACAGCAAGACAAGCATGCACGGGGAATAAACTTACTCTGAGCCCAACAAAAATAAATGTATTAGTATTGCATTAGCAGATTGGGCTCACGGTCAACTAATGTCCGCTTCTGATCGCTCCGACTCGGACCAGAACCCTGATGAGCATGCCAGCAAGTCAGGTGTCATAGCGACGGAAGACTGATTTCGATAATCATTCAATTGAGGTGAATGTCGGATTACGATTTACAAGTAGAGCGTTAAACGGTATCAAATTAAAAAAAATCAATGTACACTGTATAAAAATTGAGTCAAAACAAGTTCAAGTAAAAACCTCATTTTCTAGAGTAGAAAAATGCAAAAGCTTTCCTTCCCCTTGCAAGTGAAACTATATCGCTCAACATTTGACTCAGTGGTGGACATTGCCCAGCGTTCAAGTACTTCTATCCAGATGGCGCCGTCCGTATGTTTGACATGACCTCTGCGGTTCCGCGACTTTGACAAAGTTTCTCATCGTGCTCCCTAACCGTGGCTAAACTCTGCCAGACGCCGAACGTTTGATTGAGAAAAAGATCACTGAGGTTGCCTTTTAGCAAAAGTTTCAATGATTTTCAAAACTTGTAAAGACCGTCAATGTTTCAACACCATGATGTATTGTTTTTTAAATAACATTTCTCTATTAAACAAGAATATTAAAACCAATATATATCATTTGTCCTCAGCGGGTGAGCATTCTAAGCGTGACAGATTGTTTTACATATTTTCTTGTATTTTGGCATGGCATGGCATGCTCATACGTCCCATAGCAAGTAACCAACAGAAATATTTTGTTGCCCGATTTTAAACTTTCAGCACAACAGAGCCTCAGTACAGCCGCTGTTCGTTATTGAATGCTATGAAATTATCAAAATTCATACTCCTCGTATTTATTAAATCAATAATTAGATGTAATAATTACAATAATTTAAGGACGATAATAAGTAACGTGCAATAAATAAATCAATAAATCAATGATCAGGAATCTAAGTTCATATTCATTACAACTTCATTACAATCAAAACCTGAAGAACAAATATATTCGGTCTCACTCACAGGCAAACATATAGAAATACAGAGCTTACAGGCAAGGAAACAGAGCGATGGCATAGACCCAAGAAGTTTCGTCAAAATTAAATTGACCGTTGATTTCTTGTATGTTCCTCAAATTTAATTAATCCACAAGAAATTTTCCAGTAAAATACATAAACCTTACCTCCTCAGGTCTTCCATCATCATCACTTGCACAAACAACGAAAAGTAGGTTTTTTTTTCTTATACTAATATCATAGATCCTCAATGCCTCAACAATACAGACTCGGCGAGCACAGTTCCCAACTGGCACGAATATTGGATTATCAGATCAACAGTGTAGCCTGTGTTTTAACATGGTAAAGAGTACAAATATTCAAAACTTTTAGAAATATACTGCACGGGTAGGTAGATAGATAGGTAGCTTGGTAGGTAGGTGGGTAGGTAGGTAGATAGGTACGTCCGTCTATTTTAGTATAACGCTACTCGGACAGGAATCCGACTCTTTACATTTTCGAGACAGTGAAGTTCATTACTGTTGAATTTTGAGTAAGTATTGGTATATTTGTACACATATATATCACTGTTTGTCAATATTTTTTCTTCAGATATAGGTAAATCATTCGCAGAAACTCACAAGATGACATACCGTGAGGTACTGTTACTGTCCAACTACAACAACTGTAGAAAGATCTAGACCTTGATGTAATTAAACCCATGTCTGATGAATCAAGAACCAATTGGCAAGCACCAGCACAGCTAGTAGAGTAAACTAGAAACAAAGAAAGGTTGTCAAAAAGGGCACTTAAAGGAAGCTTAGTGACATAATACCTTGCTCGACGACTAAAAGTTTTCTTCTATACTATAAATTTTTTAACTCTAAAGCAGACCGGACAGACGTGAATTATCAATTGGTTTATTCCATTCAATCGTCATGCAATAGCCATAAATTTAAATTCGTACTTCGAAATAACATAATAGCTGCTCCGCGTCAACATGTATGAGACGGCAGATATATTTACTTATTTAACTCTAACTAACGTCTTACCAATACATTCTTTATCACCCAATTTTCGTGGAGCACACATGTGACAGTCTAATACAAATGAGTCGTGAAGGCAAAAGGCACGGTCAGAAATAACATCTGTTAGAAAAATATACACGAAAATCATACAATAATATTGAATTGTAATATTTGATCGTATATAATGAAACTCAGTACCTGACAGAATCTTTACGACAATTGGAAAAGTATCAGAAAGCCCCTTCTTGATTTTTAGTTAACAAACATGCAAGACACGTTCGAAATTTAGTTATGTTTGAGAGTTAGCAGCGTTTGACACGAGATCTGTAATTATAATATATTCAACGTCAGAAATTGCGGACTCGCGGTAATTATGCACACTTTATAGCATGGGAACAGGAAGCATAATCTTTCCCACTATTCTTTGATGTAATAATGATAACGTTATATCAGCATATCGTACCATAACGATTCAAATCTCCATTTCATAATATATTTTAATAGATTTTATGATCCTTACACATGAAGAAAACAAGCAAAAGTGTAAAGTGTGCCATACATACCTCCGATGATTCTTAATGGAAAGGAAAGATTCGAATGAATTTGCAGCAGTCACACGGGATTGTTTATTTCTTTTCAAAGAGATTGCATAGTATATTTACCAACGCAGGCATCCAACGCTGTAAATCCATTGCACGTACAAATCAAGTGACCTAAGTCATGTTCACATATATCATCACAGCGGAATGTCATTTTTTCGAAGGAACAGCGATTGGTGTCTGTACAACAACCAAAATTACAATTACGAAATCAGCGATGTGTTCCTGAAATGACAGTTGGCTTAGATGTAATGATGAGTACAGGTTTACCACATTTTACATTGTGCATAATAAATTTTAAAAAGTGTGTAAACACAAACACCATTCGTTTAGCTGCTTTTTAAAACGGAAATGATATGAGAAAACAATTATCGAGTAAGTGCAATCTACATGTATGAGACATTGATATCCGAACTTCCAAAAGTTAGGCAGCGTTAAAAAATGGTAGGGGGTGGCTGGAGGAATTGCGATTGAAACCATTTTTTCAGTTTCCTCTCGATACCCTAAAAATGTTCAAGTCCCCGCGTCTATATGATCAAAAATTTTCAATCCCCCTTCAATGCATCAGTGGACGTTTGGTTTTATCAGTCTAAGCCGACTTGAATTTTCTGGCCAGTTCAATGGTACCATCCGAAGCTAAGCACACAAAATGACGATCATGAGACAATCTGCAAATTGTGAATTTCTTGCTACATTTTGCTGAATTGTGAAAAACGTAGCACAGTGACTACCGAAATTTGTTTATCAAAAGTACAAGACATACACAAGTTAGATGGTACTTATAAATGTTTTACCAAATTGATAATACAGGAAGGTTAAAATATTTTAATCTCAGAAATTGCGGGTGTAATTACGGCAAATTTGGTAAAAAATAAATTATTCCATTTACTCATTCATTCTTTTCATTTAAATTAGAGTCTTTACTGTTCAAAGGTTTACTTTTGTGTTATTGTACGAAAAGATATGAAAATTTCATTCACTGCATATAAACCCTGGATCGAGACTGCATGAACTTGAAATGAATGGTTTTATATATTGATGTGATTTGAGAAAACTGACTTTTCATCGTTGATTTGTATAAGACCAAGCACGGTGACCCTACCTTTTTTCTCTAATCTTTGATTATTCTCATATGTCATAATTCAAATATCCACGGTAATTGTTAAATCTCATAGTGTTCTATGTGTTGCTTTCTGGCCTGATCGATGTGTATACAATAATGTATCTTTCACTGTCAATTGAATGTCCTATGACCCAAACGCTTCTTAAACTACATCAGACATCAGAGCTATCACTGTCACTGCCGGTTTGCAGTAACAGTGACACTGCCCGTAGGCAGTAGCTGTATTAACTTTCTATTTCGACAATATTTTTTTCAGTTTATACGACTGCCTTCTTGTTGTACTCCCTACAACATGTTGAGCTGTCGAGTATTCAGCTTGCCAACACAACCTACGTGTACCGTGCATTTGTATCATTGACAAATAACTTTCAGTCTGAACTCTAATTCAATTATCACCAATATTTAGACAAACGGGCTTGGTTGACAAACTGAACATTGTGCTTTTCAGCATGCTGTAGAGAGACGCCAAGAAACTGTATTTGATAGATTGAATAGAAGAAATATTGAAAAAATTATCAACAGTTGCAGTTTGTGCCCTTTTATAAGGACAACCTTGTATTTTACGAAAATGGGATTCATAATTAATTTTTGAAATTAAAGTCATAAAATGCGACAAAACGGTATCAGATTTTGTTTAATAATTACTAACATTAGAACCATTGCACGACATCAAAATGTTTGGAGCTAAAATATTTTCACGTTCCCTTATGGGCACATCAAAAATTTCAAGTCCCCCTCGACTACCCCACAGAATTTTCGAATCTCCCTGTATTCCTCCAGCCCCCTCACCACTTTTTGTGAACGCAGCATTCAGTTCAGTAAATCGGTAAAGGCAAAAATGTGAAGCTTTTGACTTCATTTTAAAATCTAAGTACAATCACATCGTAAACACGTAGCCTACAAAAATCTTGCTGAAGTAGATGTTTATGTTAGTTGGTAAAGTGAAGTTGCTCCATCAAACATGAAAAGCAGATCAGTCGAAATTTGCGATGATCTAATAATATGTTCAAGATATATGCGTACCAACATTTTGAATACAGATTCATTAGCGTAAAATGATACGAAAAATTTGGCAAGGCATAAAATCTCTCTCAAATAATTTCACAGATAAAAAATTCAGACTTCGCGCATTGGCCAACAATCGCAAGCAATTGCACAGTCTGTGGTATTGTTTTAACGGATTACTTTCCTTCTTACAAAAGAAAAAAATCTGGCATCTGAATGTCGCAAAATACGTTTGAGTGAAAACAACTGTACTTTAAGGTAATATGCACCTCGAAAGTGAAAGACTTAAACTTTTGCTCAAACTTTCCTTAGTGAAACTTTCAACCATTCTCTTACCAAAGCAAGAATAAAAATCACCATGCAAATTTGGTACTAGAGAGACAAATAACTTGCGATTTCTCGATATTTGACATCCAAAATGGCCGCCATCCCTGTGTTAACTCTGTTGGGAAATATGAAATTTTCGATTTTCGAAAAACTAAGACCATGAAAACTTTTCTTTTGCCGATATCTTCAAATGAGCCCCAACAAGTGGTAGGTCAGAAGATAATTGATAAAATTTGAAGCCCGAATTTCTGTCCCCGAGGTGCGTTTTACCTTAAGTACTGTATAATGTTAAATTGGTGCCTTTAATCACGCAAGGAATATCGAGATCATAGCCAAATGCTAAAAAGATAATATTCTCACGTACCGACTTTTTCACACATAACTGATGGATGAAGTAGTAAAAAACACCGTGACAAGGAGTATTTTGCAAAAAAAATCCATGTTGCCTGTGAAGAAATGTGACGCGTGTTTTGTTAAATGATACTGGGTTTCTTTGTACTCAATATTTTATTTGAGGTTTACTTTACCTACTGACAACATTACGCGATTTATTATTATAAAAAATCAATCCTTAATGCATACATGCGTGACATGGTCCATGCCTGCAAAACACGTTCATTTGTAAACATTACAAATTGAATGTGTCCTGTATTTTTAGCCATGTATATAGCCATGAGGTTCCTTCATGTTTGCAAGCAAGACTATGTATGCGCACGTCCGTACATAAATACATCAATTTATGCCCGTATGTCCACCTGCCAAGTAACTTACCTACATACATGTAACCGATCACGCATGCAAGACTTTGCTTGCACCAAGAAAAAAAAACACACACAAACACACTCAGATAGATAGATAGATAGATAGATAGATAGATAGATAGATAGATAGATAGATAGATAGATAGATAGATAGATAGATAGATAGATAGATAGATAGATAGATAGATAGATAGATAGATAGATAGATAGATAGATAGATAAGTAGATAGATAGATGGATAAATAGATATATGGATAGATAGATAGAGATGGAGAGAGAGAGACAAAGAGAGACAAAGACAGAGACAGTACAGACAGACTCATACGAATGGGGCAATTTAAAAGTCAAATGCAATCAAAATACTCAAGGAATGCTCTTAATGGAAAAGGTAAAACAAAGTGAAGAAATTGTATAATTTGTCCTCATAAAGAAATGGAAATATTATTAAGATCTCTGATAGATTTGGCCCATCGATTTCAGGATATTTGTTATTGTGCACTTACCTTACTGGTTTCACATTTTAATCTAATTTTCAGGCGCAAAGGCCTGTCACACAGTAAATCCAATACGTTGAAGGTTCACAAAAACGCAGTCAAAAACTTCCAAACGAGAAGGTAGTGGGATGTTGAGTTGGCTTTAGTCTCCCTTTATATAATTTACGTTACCATCATAGGTTAATACTTCAATAATGCTATATTCATGATGACAACTTAAGCGCCAAAAGATTTTACGGGATGTAGAAAAAATGGGTTTACATGCCAATCTAAACCCGAAAACAAATTGCTACAGGTTGATTGTCATGTTGATCATAGTCTACCAAGATAGTTTGTCCCAAACAGTTTTTCATGTTAGACGTGACGATACAATTCAAAATAAGACAAATCAGAAAACGCTGTTAAAACTGTTATTAAATGTTAAAAGCTTTAAAATAGTCACCAATTTGCTTGGATACACCGGCCATCTCCGTTTGGTTCCCCTGGAGCAAACAAGGATGTGTTTAACACAAGACCATCACTGTTCTGCACATTATTTTCAGAGGTGATCCAAGCGTCAATCCAAAAACCACCGTTAAGTTCAAATAGGCCCTCCTCATGTATAAATTCTTGAATTTGCCGGTGTTTATCTCCTCCAGTATCCTTTACTAAAGCCATTCCAATATTATTGCATAAGTCAAATGCACTTGAGAGCGAATCAGAATAGCCCGTTATTATAAATTCTGGTGAACCTGAGAAAGATAATGTTAAAATAAGGAAATTAGCGGGAACCGAGAAAACCGGTAAAGAATATTTTTGTATTTTGCGTTTTTCACAATATTCAGAGTATTGTACCAAGGTATACTCTGATATGAAATCCTTTAGACTCGCTTTTCCTGCGTTTGCAACACATTCTATCAAAAAGTATAGATTTGTCATTATGTAATAATCATCATTTCGTTCGCGTATTTACTGATGCCGAAAAACCATCTGCCTTTCTAGTCTTCTAGAACATGAAGAATAACTGTGATTCGATCTATCCTATCTGCAATGCTTCAGAAATCATACTTTATTGTAGCAACAAACTTACGTCTGCACGATCTTAAGTCCGATTGTAAATGAAATCCCTGATCACAATCACAGGAGTAGGATCCTTGAGTGTTAACGCAGTGTTGGTCACAGGTCTGGTTCGATCTAAGGCATTCATCAATATCTAAACGGGGAAAGTCAATAAATTAAAGGTTTCCTGCTAAGGACATTCTTTGCGTATATTTAACAAGGGCGTGTACAATTCACGAGTGAATTTTAACACTGTACTCATCGATCCCACGAAAAAGGTTAAAAACGAGTGTCAGCTCAAGTGAAGTAAGCCTTCTTTCACTGAATTGGTGTCGAATGCATGGATAGGGAGGCGCCGTGGGGCAGTGGTTAGGGTACCGGGCTCACTATCGTAGGTACTACTACCTCTACGTCCAGAGTAACGGACTCACTATCGAAGGATGGTGAGTTCGAGACTCAAGCACGGTGTTGTGCCCCTGAGCAAGGCACTTTACTCATAATTGTTCAATTTGTGGTTTATTGGTACCTCATTGTGTAATTTGGTTCGCCTGTTGGATGAGTATTTTAAATAAAAAAGAATACATTGTCATTTAACGCAAAGGATTTTTGGAAACAAAAATTAACCAAACCATAATTACAGTAACTTGGACATCATTAAGATGACATATTTCCAATTTGTCAACATATTGACATCAAATATGCGCAATGACATTCCTATGGGCACAAACTATGCCCAAGCTATGCACAACATCTTGCAGCCGTATCAATATGAGGCCGAGTTCATGATGTCGCTTCACAAAAAAGATATGAAAGGATTGACCGGGGTTTTATTAAAACTCATTTATATATACATACATATATATATATATATATATATATATATATATATATATATATATATATATATATATATATATATATATATATATATATATATATTATTTTGATGATCTCATACATTTAAATAATCCTATTATATCAAATTATCTCAACCAAATCTATCCAGATAAATAGAGAAAAGTAAGCGTATGGAATCTGCATCATACTTGAACATATTTTTTTTTCGAAATTAGAAAAAATACACTAAATACCGAACTTTTTGATAAACGGGAAACTTTTGTCAAGTAATATACCGTCTGATCCAGGTTACGATGTATACATTTCATAACTCTTTAGAGACGGTAAAGCTTGTAACTCATATGAGCGTTATCAATTACGACACTGCATATTAGTACCATAACTGGTGATGCAGGGGTTTGGAGCAAGGCCACTAAAGATAGTTCGGGAGAAAAAATATTGCGGACTTTAAATTTTGATTACTGCATGAATGCTTGCTTGGTTGAATTTAATTGGAAATATATCTGTGAGGAAAATTGCCTGCTTGAATCATTATGCAGGCTATTGTGAATGATGGCTGTAGCATATGTGGTAATATAAGGAGTTATAAAGCCCTTGGAAATCACAGCAATGAGCCTGAATTTTTGCAAAACACCACTGAAGGCGTTATCTTCATCACTAACTCAACATTTCCGTTGACTTGCCCACACGAATAATTCAGCAGTAGTCAAGCCGACATTGACCTTACACCTCTAAAGAGAATTTATGCCTCTGAATGTTTTAAAATAGGGAAGTTCAGCTCAACGCTACAATGTTGTGACATATGGGAAATTAATTAGTGGTCTTGCGCCATCAACGATAGATATGCAGATGCTGTATCTGAATATTACATGCGTGTTTCTCGCGTTATTGTGGCTTTCACTGATAAAAACTTCATAAGTCGCAGACACTAGATGGAAGAAGCAGAAGGCGCTTACCGATACATGTCCCATTTTCCTGCTCATATCCAGGACAGCATTTACATGTAGAGGTGTTGGTACTATTGCAGATTGGCATCCTTGATGTTATGCAATCATCAACATCTGCGACAAACAAATACCATAATCGTCCGTACATGAAGTTACGCATTTTTCAAGAGTCATTAATGAATAAATGAATAAATAGATAGAAAATAAATTTGAAACAGTATTTGACAGTCGTAAAATACAGAAGAGTTTAGCTAATATTTCAAGATACAGAGCAATGTTTAAACACATAAAACTGTAAGATAAATTATCAAAAAAGTACAGGTGGTGTAAAATTTCATTTCGGAAAATGGTCAACAGTGAATATATGTACTCTTCATGTTTCACACAGCGATTATACGTCAGTTATAACACCACTTTTGTATACCTATTTCTACAAATCTTGTTGTGCTTTTATAAACGTTTTTTGAAAAAGGGAGCAACTAAACCAGCCATTGATGAGATGTGCATTACCAGAAATCAGTGTGTTGTATATTTTAAGACAAGCTAATATAACCTCAACAAAGGAACACATATTGAGATTAAAATTTGGATAAAGTTGGAAAAGATATTTGTCATTTGTACTCGATTGAAAATACTTCTTTACGAAAAGGAGGAAATTTGGTTTACATTTCAAATTATTAAGTACATTGATACGTAAAACTTGTCATCGGTCCAACCACATCGAAAGGATAAGGGTCACAAGTTGAAGAACGAAAATGAAAATGAAAACAAAATGATTCTGATTTGCAAATCGAAATCTAAAAAAAATAAAAATTATTTTGAGTAGGAGATGAAATTCATCGCGAAATAAAAATAGAACTGTATATACATTCAAATTGAGCAAAAACGCAATAAAAAGGACTTATTTATAAAAATCGGTTACCTTCCGTCATGAGCTCTGCAGGTTTAGAAAGAAACGGATATGCGCCTTCCGAATGGGTCATTTTTTCACGAAATAATTCCTAAACATTATTTCATGTGAAAAACCTAACCATAAGTCATTAGGAAATATGTTAAGAATGATACAAAAGTACGCTTAAACTGGTCCAAGGTTAGTACTATCACCAAGCAATGAGTATTATGTGAATTCAGATAGGCTTCTTTCTAAAGTTGATATTCCAACGGAAGCATTATGTTGTAAAGATATTCATTGTAATAATTCCAATCATGTGATTGTATGTTGAAGTTTTATGACAATATTATTGATAGTTTATATGTTGCTGGCACTAGAATTACACCACCACCAAAAGTACGAATTCTAATATTCTAGGATGGAATGACAATGTGAAACAGATTCATTCTATTGCACGTGATTCGTTTCAGCTCTGGCGCGATTCTGGTAAACCCAGGACAGGTCCATTGTATGACCTTAAACGCCGCATGCATGAGCAGTTTAAGTATGCTCTGCGTCGGTGTCGCCGTAATGAGGAACAGATGAAAGCCGATGCTATGGCGAAAAATCAGTCTTCTAGCAATTATGACAATTTCGGAAGTCTGTTAACACCAATACTAAACATTTGAGTAGGCCAAATAATGTTAATGGATGTACAGGTGATGCAAATACTGTTGAAATGTTGCGTAACCATTATCATTATGTTTATAATAATAATAGGGATCAGGGATTTGTTTTAGATGCTATGAACTTGTTCACTGCAAGACAATTTCACTGTATTACCAGGTGACATAAGTGATGCAATTAGTAAGCTACAGACTGGAAAAACGTCTGGTTCAGATTATCTTGCCGCTGAGCACTTTATATTTGCTAGTCAGAAAGTTTCTGTTTTGCTAAGTATGTGCTTAACAGCTATGCTTGTTCATGTAGTTTGCCCTAGACGACTTTCTAACACTATCCTAGTTCCAATTATCAAAGACAAAAATAGTGATATTACAGATAAAACAATTATCGTCCTGTTGCACTTTCCACTATTGCTTCTAAATAATTGAACTTGTTTTATTGCGTCACATTGATTCTTATATGGGAACGACTGATGACCAATTTGGTTTTAAGTCAGGACATTCCACTGATATGTGCGTCTTTATTTTGAAGGAAATTATCAATTATTATAGACAACATGGTAGTAATGTATTTATTATGTTTATGGACGCCTTTTAGGCCTTTGACAGAATGAACCATCGGACGCTTTTCAAGAAATTAATTCAACGTAAAATTCCCATTTACCTTGTCAGATTTCTTGTCAAATGTATCGAACTCAAATTATTATTATTCGTTGGGGTACATGTTTATCTGAGGGTTTTACTGTCACTAACGGTGTAAAGCAAGGTGGTATTTTATCACCAAAGCTCTTTAATATCTATATTGATAATTTGAGTGTTCTCTTATCAGACTTGAATACTGGCTGTAATATTGGTGGCATTTTTGTTACTCACGTAATGTACGCGGATGATATGTGCTTGATTAGTCCTTCTGTCAAAGGTACACAAAAGTTAATAGATCTCTGTACTCATTATAGTGATATTCACGACATCATTTTCAACAGTAAAAAGACTAATTGTATGTGCGTTTTTGCGAATCACAGTAAGATTCAGCGCATTCCATGTGTGTATCTGAATTGGGTAAATTAACCTTTGTTGTAAAGAAAAAACATCTAGGGTCGTGTTAACTGACCATTTCAGAGATGATGATGACATTGAGCGGCAGACGAGATATTTTTACGTAGTAGCGAATATGCTAATGAGAAATTCCACATGTGTACTTTTCATGTTAAATGCATTCTATTTAAAGCCTATTGCTATCAGTTGTATGGGGGACCAATATGGAATAGCTACTCTGCAAATGTCTTGAGAAAATTGAAAGTTGCTTACAATAATGATGCACGACTGTTATTGGGTATGAGAAACGAAGCAGCGCGAGTCTAATAGTCAGGTGGCTTAGCAACAAAAAACAGCAAGATCGTTACACGGATGACAAAAGTGCCAAATTTGCTACAGAGGTTCACATATGTGTGTAGATCAAAATTAGCTATTGCTCCAAAATTTGGGCCACCGGAAAGGCTCGATGACGTCATAAATTCAAAATGGCCGCCATTATAACGCTTAAAAATGGTAAAATACAGTTTATTCAGCCAGTCTTCACTACTTTTGTAAATAAACTGACTTAAACATTCTCAATCATAAATAAAACATTGAATAAATGCAAATTGATTCTTATGATGACGTCATAAAGCCAAAATGGCCGACCAAATTCAAAATGTCCGCCATAACATTGTCTAAAAATGTTAAAACACCGTTAATGAAGCCTTTTTTCAGCATTTTATCACCTGAACTGAAATGAACACCCCAAATTAAAGACAAAACAGATAATTGATGCAAATTAAGTATTAAGATGACGTCATAAAACCAAAATGGCAACCGAAAGTTACAAAATGGACGATTGTGAAGTTTACTATGCTTGGTACAATAGCCCATTTACGTGAAAAAATGATAGTATAAAAGTAATATACAATTTGTATTAACATGTCAAAAACTCAAAATAAAAGATAAATGTATCAAGCTTAGCCAATAAGTTCAAGTAACAAACTCTTATGAGATTATTGATTATTAAAAATGGTTTGTGTTTGAAAAATAGAATCGATATAAAGGAAATGAAGGCAAACTTCACACACTGGTTCTACCTTTGCTTGTGATACGGTATAGTGGGTAGATCAATGTGGTTTGGTGATAAGGGGAAAATGGTGAGAAACCAGTGAATCGATAGTGCTTTGATCCTCGTAATGTGACCTTGGTCCCGGAAATAAGGTTTTATGTTGGTTATTCCTCGTAGTGGCGTTTCAGGCCAAATTGGGTCCCTTCTTCAGTCACTTGAATGGTTTTGTATTCCCACTTGCTCATTTTAATGGAAGCCATTGTTCATCAAAGACAGATGCTAAAATCATTATGTTTTGGTAAGAATTTTGCGTGCATTGTTGCTCAGACCGTTCATTTGCAATCTCCTTGTGTTTGAATTTTGCTTGAAGGAGGTTATATTGTACGTTTTTCTTCCTTTTATACGTTATTATAGGTTTTCTGGAAAACCATGGCCAGCGTTTAATCGCCCTTCATAATTTTCCAGATTCTTATCACATTGTTTGATTTGGCTGGTTTTGATGAGGTTGTGCTGACTAGTATTTTGTTACATCATTACTCTTACTTTTGTTGATGAAGGATGATGACGTTTTGTTACATTCTTTTTAATACGAGCTATGTCTTTCTTTTTATAATCTCTTTGTTGAAGATTTTGCGTTGAGAAATTGACCTTTTTATGAAGTCCATATTGTTGTTGCATGTACATATCTGAGTAATTCACCTTCAGTTAAGCATTTGAAAGTCCGTGGCAGATAAATATCGTCAGATGGTTTTTGTTGGTTTTAAAATCGAGCCATCTCTCTCAATTGCGTCAAGGTTTGAGATTTTGTCGATAGAATGTTCAATTATGAATTCCCAAGTTGAACGTAGAGTACAGGGTGTTGCACTCCTCGACAAATGTTCTGAATGTTAAAAGTTGATGTTCGATTCCTGTATAAACTATGAACATGTCACCTTTTAAATTTCCATACGAATATTTGACCGGATTTGATTTAATATAACTTTCTCCGTTTCATGGTATATGATATCAGCTATTTCTGGTGAGCCCATACTGTATCCATAGATTCGTTTGTATTTTTCGAAGTTTAATTAAAATATGTTGCGTTTCAGAATAATCGACAGCCAAGGCTTTCATGTACATTGATGGTGGGTTTTTGTATCATACCAGTTGGCAGTACTGTTTCAGAGTCCAACGCTATGAATGCTGCATTTATGGCTTCATATTTGGCATGTTTTTCTACATTGATACCACGTCTTATGTTACCAGAATAGAGTTTGCTTGTTTTTTTAATTGGTTCTAGCTAGAGAATAACGTTTTTTTGTGTCCCTGGCATATTTAAGTCGTTTGGACGATTGGTTTTATGACAAGGTCTAGAAATTCCGACATTTGTTTTATTTGGCTTGAGCAGCCATTTCTATTGAGACGTTGGGTAATGATTGTTTGTTCTCCTTTGGTTTTGTGTATTTTTGGCAGGAGATACCATCATGGTGTACAAATTATTCTACTTATGGAAATGGGGAAACTGTAAATCACCTCGTCAATGATCTTCTTGTCGCAGATAAATGATTTCGTATACAATATCCACTGTATAGTCAATGTCGCCAAGTGTATTAGTGAACATTTTTCAATTCGCAGCTGTCTATAACTTTCTTTAATGTCATTTGTCTTATTCACAATTGCTATGCCTCATTCTTTATTGATGGAATATGGAATTTCCTCTATCGATCTAATTGCTTAGAGACAGTTTTACAATGTTTGGGTTTTCCGCGGTTACTAGTGTTGAACATGTACTTATCTTAGAACAGATGTCTGATTGATTGATTGATTGTTTCTCATGATATCGCATAATCTTATGATGCGAATAAATTTGTTGATATCTCATACGAGAATTGTTCTAGACACTCCGGAGTGGGAATAAATTTCAAGCCTTCACTTAATGCTTTGATTAAGGTTTGATTTGCAAGATTGTTGATGAATCTGAGAATCTTTCTGAGTTCTTATCTTTGTTTAACCTTCCATTTCTGCTTATGTTCTTCCTGGTGTTTTTTTATGTTTTTATGTTTTGGGTTTCCAAACAGCAAAACTCGTCTGGTCACGTTTTTTGCAGTTTCCTTCATCTTTGAATTCCTAACCAGTCTGGTAGGTGAACAACGAAAGGCAACGAGGCTTTTCATAAAATTCAAAAAGTACGCTAAGCTAGATTCAAAAAGCAAAAAATAGTCTTCTTTTTGTTCATAAAACCCTGACCGAATGATCTTTTTCAGGCCGGCACATCCTCCAAAAAGAGAACTACAGTAACTGTAGCACAAAACTATGTCACCACACATCGAGACATAAAAATCCAAGAAAATTCAAACGAAAAAGGCTTCTGAAACAAAGGAAGCAAAAGTCTAGACCAAAATCACAAACATAAAACCTTTTTTCAGGGACCAAGGTCACATGACCAGGGTCAAGGCATGATTTATTTACCGGTTTCTCGCCATGTTTTTCGTTATCATGAAATCACTCACTATTGATCTACTCACTATAACGTAACACTTTCAAAGGTAGAACCTATAAGATAACTTTATTTCCTTTATATTGGTTCAGTTTTTCAGACAGAGGTCTTTGTTTTAAATAAATAATTTTACAATAGTTTGTAATTTGTGTTGGGCTTATTGGCTAAGTTTTAGTACATTCATCATTTATTTTGAGTTTATGGATTATCAAGACAAATTGTAGATTACCTTTAAAGTATTATTTTGTCACGTAAATTGGCTATTTTACTAAGCACAGTGAACTTCATAAGAGGTCATTTTGTGATTTTCGGTCGCCATTTTGCTTTTATGACGTCATCACAATAATGAATTTGTATCAATTATATGTTTTGTCTATAATGTGGGGTGTATTTCAGTACAGGGGAAAATGCTGGAAAAAAAGGCTTTATTGACAGTATTTGAACATAATCAGACGATAATATGGGGGATATTTTGAATTTGGTCAGCCATTTTGGCTTTATGACGTCATCATAAGAATTAATTTGCATCAATTTTATGTTGTACTTGTAATTTGGGATGTTTGTGTCGGTTTATTCAAAAAAATATTGAAAACTGCCTGAATTAGACGTATTTTACCATTTTAAAGCCTTATAACGGCGGCCATTTTGAATTTATGACGTCACAGGCAATGTCTCCAAGCTTGATTACTGTCAAATGTCTCTAATTACAAATATAGCATTCGGCAGTTTCACCTCTATCAGTATACAGATAGACAGTGTCGCTACGCGAAGCCGGCCTGTATACCGGAGGAGAAAACAGGCCGGCTTTGCGTAGCAACAGTTTAAGTTTTTCTCGTAAGCGCCTGTGTCTATCTGTATACAGATAGAGGTGAAACTGCCGAATGCTATATTTGTAATTAGGAACATTTGGAGACATTGCCTGGTGGTTATTGTTAAGTTCTTTATTGGTTTTCATATTCGTAGATATCTGTTCGGCAGATTTCATTTTCGAATGCTGCGTACGCTTTACACTGCACTACACTACAGTACACTATGATTGGCAAAGCCCGATAGAAAGGGTGTATGTTCGCGTCTGACATAAACATAAAATTGGTCGGGCTTCGCTCTATGGGCAATTACATACACGATCCCTCAGACAGGAGACACTACAAAAGTTTTTGTGATCAGTTTATTGATTTCCATTTCACAGATCTGATCACGGTTCGAGAGCCTGAATGATACCACTTTGGTCGGGAGCCGCCATATTGACTTAAGAAAGCGTGCGCAAAGGACTGTGGGATCGGCCGAAATTAATTCGAGCAAACACATATAATTAATTCGAGCGAACACATATAATTAATTCGCTCAACACATACAATTAATTCGAGCGAACACAATTAATTCGACGAACACACATAATTACTTCGACCGAACACAAAATTAATTCAGACACTAGTGAAATTAATTGCAGCACGTGAAAACATTTTGAACCCAAGGAATTCATATATTAAATCTAGACTACAGAAAATTAATTCCGGCTTATAAAAAACATATAAATAATTTGAAATGTTAGCAAAATTAATTCTAGACTACATAAAATTAATTACAGCAAAGATAAGCAGAAATAATTAATTGGAACACATAAAATTAATTCGGCATGACTACACAAAATTAATTAAAGCATATAAAAATTAATTAAAAGAAACGTACAATTGATTCGAGGTGCTAGTTAATAAATTCCAGTCTACATAAAATTAAGTCTAACATACTAAAATTAATAAAACATAATTTTGATCAGAACGGGCCCCCATAGGTTCTCTCTGTGGCCTCTCCGCTAGGCGACTGATGCCGTATGTTGTGGGTTCGAACCCGATTGAAAACTAGCCGTATTTTTTACCCTGGGTTGGTAGCTCTGCTGGTGGACAGAATTGTCCCCGAGGTTATCGTTCGCCCAGTTAAAGTGATGTATTCGTTGCTTCGCTTCGATAAAGTTTGTATGTGCGATGTGTGATAGTGAGCATGCGTGCGTGAGTGCTTCACGAACTCTACAACATGTGGAGCGGTCTCAGTCAGAAAAATGTAACAACTTAGCCGGCTATTGAACCACTCTTTTTTGGGAGTGGAGATTTAGCCGAGCGGTTCTCTCTGTGGCCTCTCCGCTAGGCGACTGATGCCGTATGTTGTGGGTTCGAACCAGATTGAAAACTAGCCGTATTGCTCACGTATTCACACACGTGAGCATATGTCGCAGCGATTCTGTCTGTGTCTGTGTGTGTCTGTCTGTTGGCCAAATATCTGAAAACGGCTTAGCAGATCAGAATCAAATCTGGTACATAGATCCAATAAGCTAATGGCAAGAACTGATTGGTTTTTGGTGCGTGTTGCTTGCATACTTTTGCTCATTTGCATAATTAGTGGTTTTAGAAAAAATGGATACATATTGAGAACGGCTGCACACAATTTGATTAGATTCCTACTAATGTTGATCACACCAGGATATGTCAGCCATGAAAGGTTTTAAGGGGTGACATAAAAGATGATTGCTGATTTGCATATTTAATGAACATCCCTAATTAGGGATATATCTGAATTGACTCGACCAAAGTTGAAGAAACTTGGTTTTTATATTGAAGATACTATGATTTAAATTATTTAAACAGAACTTACAGGACCGTGGGCGCACAATAGAACGATTATTCATGACGCACACAATTTACATACACTTGGCGGGATTTTTCGAAGTCACGTGAGGACGATTCTTAATGGGGGGGGGGTAAACACTATCTGTTACCGATTGAGAGGGATTTAGAGCATTCAATTATCACCTTCCGTCTAAATGTAACGGAAACCTGAACAAGGGATTTGTCTCCACTAGCAAAGTACACTGAACGCGATCATTTTATGGCCGTAGTAATATCCGATGTCTGCCTAACTGCAGTCAGGGTGAACGTCGACTAAAACTAAAACTTCGTTGTATACTACAGCATGATGACAGTCTTATGTATAACTAATTTAGTTGTTATAAGGAATGAATCAAAAGCAACATTTTCACCTTCTACTTGACAACATAAACAGCGCTGACAGCGTCCGACAACTGCCGCAAATTCGCAAGCAATGCCACGCAACGCCGATCGTAACAAAGTAGCGCGTGACTGTCAGGATGTTGACCCCGGGGTGACGTAATTGAGGTGAAATGTACGTTGAGGTAACGTAAACTTTGACTGCATACGATATAGGCCTACAGGAATTTGAACTATGCATTAATTTTATACCAACAGAACTTAAAATTTTCCATTGACATGAAACTTAGACTGTTGGAATATACTGTACAGGTATGATCAATCTGTGCGTTGATATTTGACCACGCCGTTGCGCAGTTCACCGCGATTGCAAGTAAGCTTGTCCCGATACATCGCCGTCATACTCGCAAATGACGTTTGTCGTTCTATGCAATTTGTCACGGATCGACTGGCTGTGACCTATGCAAATGACTAGAAAAGCAGTACTGCACTACTGGATGTCAACGATGTGCCTATAGTAACAATAGTGCTCTGGTCTCAAATATACGGTAACAGAAACCTATTTATCATTTACTTTTGGGTTAAGAAAATACTACACTTAAACAAAATTCAAAATAGATTGATGTCAAATGGATTTTCTAGAGCAGTATCGAATACGCGATTGGTGGTACGATCACTTACATGCGGAAAATGATCTTTCTGTGAAGGCATGAGTAAAGCCATGGAGCTACCATAGTATAGCCCTTCGTACGATGCAATACCGTATACACGGCCTCCGAACACAGCCCTGCACATAACAATTATTTTGTATTTTTCTCTTTTGTGATTTACTAGTTTGATGCAATAGTATGACATGCATCGTGCGGTCGCAACCAAAGTCAAAAGCTGCCATAATCACTCTGATTATATTATATTCATTTTCAATGTTTTCTCATTTTCGATATACATGTGGTATGCCGTACACCCCTCTATAATATACAGTTAAGGGATAGGGGTATGGGTTCTGTTTCCTCTTCTACCGAACGCAGCGAATAAGGAAGCCACATAAATATCGTATCTCTGAAACTCTAAGGCAGTTGTTTTTCCAACAAGATATGGCTTGATGGGGTAAACTCAAAATTTATGCAGTGACAATGCCTAAACTCAAAAGTTTATGTTACTTAACTGATATTTACTTATTAAAAGGAACATTGAAAAATACTCTATAGGGCATTAAATAGCACTAAAAAAGTTAAAATGGTGGTAAATGAAAGACGTTTGACTCATTTCAATAACTCAAGCAAGGGAAAGAAAGTTAACAGCTATATGACAGCTTGGATTTCAACAAATCGCTTATTTGATATAACTTTTTGATGTTTCATCACAGGAAAAATTTATGTGCATGTTTTCGGGCAATTTCGGCATAAGGCATCAATATAGAAGTACTTTTTTAATGATGTAAACAAGTTAAATACGCATAATTTTTATAACAATATGTCAAAAATTATATATTTCACACCAACAACACTAAATTGGATTTCATAGTCTTCATGCTAAGTTGATATGACAGCAGCAACAATCAATCCCTTTTCTTTAATTGTATCGAGAGAGATATATAAGCAATAAAGCACTACTTGGAAGGGATGCCACACGGGGTTGACAGTTAAACAACATATACGCACGAGCTATACTCGTGTGTATAAGGAGTGAAATGATCAAAACCGACTGGTATACCCAACCTATAGGGGCTGTTTATTGCTATATTATATCAGTATATTGAAACTTGTAATGAAAATAAAAACCATGTGAAAGAAACCCACTTTAGAGATAGGAATGGCCAACTGTGCAGTATATCATAAAAATATGCACAGTCACGTGACTGTCTTGGCGAATCAGAGCTCACTATTAATAGTATTACTTTTAATACCACACGGGAACACGAGAGAATCTTTTATCGCTCAAAACGAATGACCATTAATCCACAATATAGCTTCTCAATACTAAGATAGATGGATCGACAACACTTTACCTTCCTTACCGGAAAACAAGAGATCATACCCAATTTGTCGAAATTATTTTACAACGCAGAACACTATATACTCCCAATGAGGATTACATTTTCGACTGGGTCCTAAAATTCAATAGCAAAATAATTCTGGAACTAAAACCCGAAAAGCCAAATGTCACAAAACACATTCAAATTACACAACTAAATAGTAAATAGAAGGCGAACAAACGCTCTATACACCAGGCAATAAGAAGGCGAGACAAACCTCAGAAAATGACTTAAGAGGCTTATATTCCCATCGACACCTCAATGTTTAAAAAGCCTTATAGATGAATCTATCATTAGTTTCTTATCATGGATGACATTTAGCACATGTAAGTCCCTGACTTCTATACCCTAAAAACGGACGTTTTAGGGTTCACGCTTGAAGACACCATTCCACTAGCATGACCGAACAGAGAGACCAGATTGATCTAATTTTCGAGTGAGATCAGCCACAGCACCTGAGAAAAAAAGGAAGTCAATATGATCATCAGAGTCAAACAAGCTGGACAACGGCTTTACACATTATACTCCACAGCAAGGGCATTCTTACACAATTCATAAAAAGCGTTCGAAAGCTTCTTAAAGGTATTTTTCGCGATCCCAGGACTGGGCGTGGCTGGTCGCGTGGCAAATGCAAAATATCAGTCATGCTGAATCAAGGTGTAATCAAGTAATAGCTTATTTATAAATTGGGAAAATCCTAATCCTGACAGTAATGATGGAATACAAAACTTTGAGAAAAGTTGACAAAAATTTACCTTTTCTTGATTTGTATGTTTTACATTCCATGTTGTACAGTACTGCCTGTACTATACATGAACAGTTATTACATTGGGCAAGTATTCTGTGCTGTTTTTCCGTAGTTAGGTCCCCGCAGTCAGAGATTAGTGTTTGTATGGTGTCAACCATTTTCTTTGATTACTGTAATCTACTCCAATAAATTCCCACTTAACTCATTTGTATGATTACACAGGGAAGCCTAAGCCTATCTCTTACAATCTAAGATTTGAGATATTTGACAACAACATGTATGCAATTTTCATATTTTTATGGGCATAAATAACACACAGGAGAAAGTCATACTCAATGTTTTGTGTAATTGAAAGTCAAATTTTCACCGAAACGAGTAGAGGTGGCCATCTGTAAGCCAACCGAGAATTATATTAGCAAAGATGGATATTAATTGAGCCTTTCCCAGTTCCGATTCCAGTTACTCATACAACGGGGTATAAGCGAGATAAGGTACCTTCATGACAGCCAAGAGTATCGAATGTGTTGAAACCTAAGTGGCCCCTATTCAGTACCACGTAGCCTACAGGCATACTTACCAGACCAAAAAACAGAGTGTTGAATTCCTTCAAAAGTGACAACACCTGGAAAGACACCGTGCAACCAATTTATCACCCTGATCTCTAATGAGTTACCTATACACCCAATAAATCACGGGACACAAGAAAGTTGCACATCACAAATTAAAGAGAGAGATCGAAGACACTCACTACACAGAACGCAGGATGGAAGACTTCACAGGCAAAAGGAGGCTAAAAACAACACAAACATTCACAACAACGACGATAGGTCGGTTTTCTTCCTATACTACGGTACAAAACCAAACCAAATGGTCTTTCAAAGGCCACTGCACTTCAAGCCCGGCTCGAAATGGACGGGATCATGATTAGTGCCAAGTTTGGTTGGGCATTTTGGGGCTTGGCTCTGCATAATGAGTCTGTTGGTAACGGTTGCGATCGTTCGCATTATCTGCGGAAGCAGATCTGGCTCAGGCTCGGACTAATATAGATACGTACAGCTTTCGTTTCCCGGCTCGTTTCAGTTATGCCATGGCAAATACTCGAAATAAAAAGAAAGGCAAACTATCAACTTCATAAAACAGAAATTTGCTTGAATAAATTTACTGAAGTTTTCAGGCCATGTCAACGTTCATTATGTGAATGATTCGGCTACTGACCGCCATGTACATGCGGAATATCGGCGCCGTACATTATGGAATAATTATCAAAAAAGTAATAAACTTATAGAAAAAATTACACAAAACCCGAAATTGACAATTTCGTATGGTGAATTACCAATGAATGTTTACTAAACTGTATCCACCTGAAAATGAAAGGAGGAACATGTCAGGAAAATGGTATGAAATAGGTAAACCGCGACGTCATGACCGATCGCTATTAAAATTAGGAATAAACGAAGTTCACAACATCACGTAGGGTCTATACTTCCTTGAATTTTGTGTATCACGATACCTATAGTTAACGATAACGGTCGCCTGCTCTGTTGCTTGCTGGGTGACATCGACAACTCATCACGAGTTATGTTTATTTTCGTAGCAATTGGTATGTCAAAACCTTACCAGCCCTCCGAACACGACATGTCATTTCCACGTGTAAAAACGGCCGTTTTCGTGGCCAACAACTGTTCGGTATCGTCAAGTTCTACCGTAGATTTGGAAGTTGTTAAAAACGTGGATCTCTTCGACTGACTATAATTAAATTGATCATGGAGGCTACCATCATGTTTTGAAGGTTGTTTTCGATGTCATTCTCGGTGCAAACTACAGACTCTGCCTACAGTTTTGTTTTAAAAAGTTTACGCGCTTTTCGCAAGAATACATCGTACTACCAGTATAGTCCTCTTGCTAAGTCACGTCTGAAAATGGTTCACTTTCGTGATGTCATTGCACCATAAACGCTAGCAAAAGAGTTGATGACAATTTACACAAAGTTTTCATCCTTTGCCCGCTGATATAACTCTAAACATACTTATGGTTTGTTTACATGGTAATTGTTCTCGTATGCACAGCAAATGTTTGACCAGTTTACACCTCTGCGCGTCACTGAATGATTGACAGTTGTATGAATCATGGAACAACTGTCTCCTGTGGGCCATTCCCTTTGTTCAGAAGCGATTTCTCCCCTAGTCGTCGTAGTTTTGAAATACTTTGTGAACTTTGCGGATACCTGTATGGCCTAGGTGTTTGCTAATAATTTTTGTTTGAGAATCGTTTACGCTGATTTTAACGGAGCGGTCTACCTAGCAATTGCTAGTTGTCACCCAAGCGCCATTATGAATTTTCAATGAGTTGGGGGCCTTTTATATCCCACACCCCGGTTTAAATAGTACTACCGTAACAGAATGGAAAAACATGACCACACACGAAATTGTGTTAAAAACTCAGAAACAGAAAGCAGAAACAAAATTGGTATAGAAGCAAAATGTGAAAAGCTTAAAACTAAATTTGACACATATTCTTAGTTTGTTGTCGAAGCACCCCACGACCAGTATACTAAACTACTAGACGCCACTGTTTGGCCCACCGGAGCTCTTGTGAGAAAATTCTATCAATCAAAATCTAAATGACACTTCGCATTGCTTCCTACAATTGCCGTGGCATTAAATCAGCCATCACAGCTGTCCAAAGCCTTTGTGATGACCATGATATTATTGTCTTACAAGAACATTGGCTGTCTAAGAGGGAACTTCCTCTCTTGTCAAACATTAATGAGCAGTTCTATGCTTCCGGCACGACCGCTCTGAACGATGATATTGGAATAAGAATTGGCAGGCCTTATGGCGGTGTAGGTCTGATGTGGAAAAAATCTCTGGCACAAATCGCTCATCCAAAAGTGTGTTTGTATGACGACGACAGGATTATTGGCTTGTCTCTTCGTTACAACGATAAAAACTATCTTATACTGTGTTTATATGCCCACTGATTGTGCGGACAACTTCCATTTGTATGTGAACTACCTATCTAAAATTGACGACATTATTCAGTCCAGCGAGTGTAATAGCGTATTTGTAATTGGAGATTGGAACGCAGATCCTGAAAAATCGTTCGGCAGAGAGTTAATTTCTTTTTGCTCAGAAATCAGTATGTCCTCTCAGACTGCGTTCTTCTCAACAACCAATTTACATTCATAAGTGATGCTCACAATTCGACGTCATGGCTGGACCACTGTGTGTCAACCATCTCAGCTCATGCCAGTATACAGACAATTGAAGTTTTGTTAGATTATCTTGCTTCGCACCATTTTCCTTTGTCTCTGAATATTGCTGTAGACAATCTCCCTTCTTTGGACGGTTTAGCATCAGGGTCAGTCACAGCTAGCAAGTCATCGGTAGTCGCATACAATGGGACCAAGTCCACGAAAATGACATAGATAAATTCAACTCTGTGTCTGATACTTTCCTTCATCGAGTTAGTATCCCAACGAATGCATTGTTGTGCCGTGACCTTCAGTGTAACTCGGACCACCACAAAGAATGCATCAACAGTTTTTATTGTGACATCACTAAGGCCCTGTCAGATGCATCAAGAGTTTGCTTTAAAAGTAGGAAAGGGAGGTCTGTGCCCTTGGTTCCCGGATGGAATGATTGTGTAAAGGAAGCCCATGAACACTCCAGGAATGCTTTCAAGCTATGGCTCGAATATGGAAAACCAAAGCACGGTCCAGTTTATAATATTATGAGCAATGCTCGCGCACGATTTAAACATGCGCTTCGAATTTGTAGGCGAAACGAGAATGTGGCAAGGGCAAACAGCCTAGCATCGTCCTTGAGCAACAATGATTGTAATGGCTTTTGGAAGAAAGTTTGTACTGTCAACAATACCCCTCCCCTTTCATTCGATCTTCTACCCCCTGTTCGTTTGGGTGAGAGATCTCTAAGTATCGTTCACGAACATTTATATTTGGGCTCCATTTTCTCTGATTCCTTATGTGACGATAGTGCTATCAGACGTAAGACAAAAGAGTTTTTATGGTCAAGCAAACACTCTACTGCGGAAATTTTCACAGTGCTCTATTGATGTCAAAGCATCTTTGTTCAGAACTTACTGTGTGAATATGTACTGTTCCCAGTTATGGAGTTGTTTCACTAAAAAGTGTTTGAACAATCTTAGAGTTGCGTACAACAACTCCTTCCGTATTCTTATGGGTTACTCACGAGATTGTAGTGCAAGTCACATGTTCTTTCTTAACAGTATTTCATCCTTTGGGGAGCTCAGGCGAAAGTTCATGTATCACTTTTTTGATCGCTTGAAAACAAGTTGCAATGGTCTTATTTTAGCAGTACTTAACTCAGATGCGTATTTTAACTCGCCTGCTTTTAAAGTGTACAGAGATCTACTTTATATTTTATAGTCTTTTTTCCATTGAGCATTATCTTTTTTTTGTGATGTGTGTATTCTCTGTCCGGTCTTTTATAATCTTTTTGTCCGTGTTTTTTTCTTGTTTTTTACTGATATGGGATGATGTTTTTATCCTGAAATAAAGCTAATAATAATAATAATAATAATAATAATTTATTATTATATAGAAATAATAACACGAATAATAATAGGTTCAATTTCCGTGAAAATTTATTCATAAGGGTATTTTGGGTCGAAAAGACCAAATATGATATCGATTTCACTGCCCCATGTTTCCATGGTAACCATTTTAGGGGTTGAAAATTTCAGTTTTTCTAATATCCAATGAAAAGTTACTTTGATTGATATGAAAATTATCTAGTGGGGGAAGTTCGGGTCAGAGAACACAAAAACCAGACTTATCTTAATGTTTTGAGTTGCCATGGTAACTATTTTGGGATTGAAAATGTTACTTTTTCCCTAATTCCTATTAAAGAACTATTGATTGATGTAAAAATTTATAATAAGGGTTTTTCTTGTTAGCACACCAAAAAATCACAATCATTTAATGTGAGATGTTTCCATGGTTACCATTCAGGATTAAAAATTACCAGTTTTTAAAAGATTCCACCTAAATCCTGTAACCAACAGAATATGTTATATCAAAGGGATATTTTGGGTTAGAAAGACCAAATATCCAGTGTAAAAATCCAGTAATCAACAGAAATATTATACCAAAGGGTTATTTTGGGTTAGAAAGACAAAACATGATATCCATTTTTACTGCCCTGTGTTTCCATAGTAACCTATTTGCGTTTTAAAATTTCAAAGTTTTTCAAAATTCCATTAAAAGTAATCCCAGTTACTATGCAAATGCTCTCCTAAGTGTATTTATCACAGCATGAACTCCATGTTCATATTTGTTTCATGTTGCCATGGTAACCATTTAGGTAACCACAGGTTTTTTTAAATTTAAAACCATGCATATTTTAGATCAGAGGTATCTTTTTTCGTTAACCAGACAAGAAAAAGCTATTTTACGAGATTGTGCCCATGAAGTGAATTTTCTAGTCTTTTGATGTGTATACTTGCACACCTTCAATGCCCAAGGAAACAGGTGTAATGGACGACAGTGGGACTCAAAAGTTTTGTGACCTATAAACAACCCGTTTCACTCTCACAGTTGTATGCAAATTTTAAAGTCGCCATGACAACATGACAACAATATGGCCTTTACAGCATTGAGACATACTGTAGCAGGGCTAAACATTGGCCATGGCCCTTCTGCCAGGAGGAGGCATAATTTCCGTGTCATTTAAATTGATACATTATTATCAAAATGCAACGAGAATGCGTTTTTATTTGCCATCGTTTCCTGTGCCTGTCATTCAAGTACGTCAGTTCAGATATGGAAACTTTGTTGCAAAGTTCCACCGCACGGCCGGTCGTCTCCAGAACAAAGTCATACTATGGCAAATTTCTATGCCCAGCTGGGTTTGACTGCATTTATCTAGCTCGTCCTAAAGTGACGGACGCATCTTTCAACCTTTCAGCTTGGTGAAAAACGCATTTATTGATTCGCCAAAGGCCTGTGGACTCCTTTATTTTTGCACAAGTGCTACATGGACATGTACATAGGAAAAAGTTGTTGAATACTCACTGTTTCAGTGAATCCGCCATGATGAGAGTTCTCAAATCAAAAAATGTTGCCGAGCTCGAATACAAATGTCTTCAACGTCATTGTTATACAAGAGTTAGCATTCCAAAGTCTGTCACCCTGATTTTTTTCAAAGTTTGGAGAAGGCCGGCATTTCCATCTGAATGATTGAACGACGTGAAACGCAAAATTCCATCGCATATTATCTGGCAATATGTACAGTAGAAATACCGTCGCTCCAGCCAGGTACGTATAAGCTTATACTCCACAAAATGGCCACAGGCGGCGTGAACTTTCTGAAAGGATTTCCTAAACGTCCTACTTGCTACCTTAGGGACTCGCTTGTGATGTCCTGAAAAGTATTCTCTGCAGTAATTCCAGTTTCTGTCAACATGCAAAGCTCAACGACAAGATTATAGCACGAGACGTAGTGTACAGACTACACATTCACGCGCAGGTAAACTCAATTGCGCATGCTCATATTGGCAGACTACACTGGCAAACGAGTGCGCATGCGTGAAGGTATATTTGCAGCAAATACACTGGCATAGACTCTCCACAGTCGCTGTGCCTTGTTTTGTGCGCGCCCACGACTGCCACGAAGGGCCTGCATTCGAACACCTCTTTTTCAGAATTCCCACAGCTTCAATGAACTGTTATTAGATTTCTATATAATACTTATAGCCCCTAAACTTGTAATAATAATAATAATAATAATAATAATAATAATAATAATAATATTATTATTATTATTATAATAATAATAATTATCAAACTAAAAAAGCAAAAATAACTGCACAAAATGACAAACAAAATATCTCAAACACAATATTACAACATACCAAACATAAACGAAACACAGTGATCAACAAAAACATCGATTTACTAAGAATATGTCTTCACACAAATCTAACAATTATAGAAATGAACGCTCATTGAAAAGGCTTGAAATTAATTCCAACACCAAAAGGTCCGAACAGAATCAATCTCCTAGAAGACACAAATGAATTAATAGTGAGAATGAGACTCTGATACATAATGCGACGAAAAACCCCAGAAAAATAAATTCAAAAACAAGTTCACAGGGTCTCCACAACAGCACATGAAGCACAGGACACGACAATTACCTAGAATTACGGTTAACAGTTGTTAGCATTTTCTTCCTCAACGCAAGGAAAACTAAAGTCTATTACAGAGAGGTATGACATGCTACATATTAACAAAACATACTCTTGCAACTTCTAAATCCCAAGATACACATGTTCAACATTGTTTTTCTTCTTTATCGCATTAATGTTTTAAAACAATATATAAATACCTTGTAAAATTTTGGGAAGACAGGGAACTTAATTATTGGATTTGAAATAAAGAATATTTTACGATTTACATTTCAAGGCCAATATAAAACCTAAACGATGTTTGAATATTGATTTACCCCATTAAGTTGTATACTTTCTAAGAATGTATTGTTTATTGTACTTGGTTGTTTTTGTTTCCGACTAGCGGTAAATATGTTACCCCTAAGCCATCAATATTTACTAGTGAGGGCGTGACAGCCCCCTACAAAACAAGTCATTACACTCTTACACACAATCAGTTAAATGGCAAATAAGCAGATTATGACAGCTGAGAATACTAGCTAACAGAAAAAATAGCGGGTTAAATACCTAAGAGGGGATGATTTCTATACCTGGCCAACGGACTAACTGTTTTGTGCATACTTTTCAAAAAAATCACTCAAAATTGACACAAACTGAAAGGCTTACATGAGGGAAAATGCCAAGAGGGTTTGACCGGTTAAGAAGGGCTTGACTACGCAGTTTCTGCGTAGTGAAGCGTCATTACGTATTCATGGTGACCCCTGGCCAGCTGTCAATATCTTTTTGGGCTTTTGTCTTTTGGCCTGCTTTGGATATGCGTCTTGGACACGACCTGCCAATCACCCAGTAGTCAATTAAACTATTAATTGACTGTCTACCGACCCAATTAACACTATCCAGCAGTATCAGTCATATTTTAATCGCATGGCCCAGGTGGGCACAACGTAGGAACGCGTGTATTTCTATGTGTACGTTTCAATGTGGTGTTGTTTGTACCATCGTGCGTTTGAAGTCCTTGTTTCACCTACAGCATTACCTTCAAGGTGACAGGCTTACTATTAATGTTCAGTATCATTGCACCGAGTTCTGCCCACGGTGAAAACCACCTGTTTTGCCTACTAATTACTGCCCGTAGCTGCCCGTCCTGAATGTAGCCCATCATAGCTACAGTAATCAGTCAATATATAATACCCTGCGCCTTATACTTTTTATATAAACTTGTAAAATCATAGTCCGAGCCGTAAAATTGTTGACTTTCGATCCGATATACAGGTTGATCGTTGAATCGCACCGGCGCATCCATGTTTACTTGCCCCATAAGCTTACTACTCTGCAAAGGGTGGGTAGATGGAATTCCAGGGCCAAAAATGAACACCGCGGCGAAACTTGTTGTGAATCCATGTGAAAACATAAATCATTTATCAGTTATTAGCTCTGCTGTCAGCGACACGGAGCTTATCAAATAGGTTTGATTTTCCGTCGTCATCCGTCGTCGTCCGTCGTCGTCCGTCAACAATTGCCTTCTCCTCTGAAACTGCAAATCAAATTGCTTTGAAATTTTATATGCAGTTCACTTGGGGTGACCTCACTTAAGTTTGTTCAAATTGTGGTGAAATTTGCATATTTGTATTTTGGGGGCATTGTTTGGTGTTTTTGGTAAAAAATCTTCTTCTCTGAAACGCTTGTCGAATTGCTTTGAAATTTGATATGCAGTTTACTTAAAGTGACTTCAGTAAGATTTGTTCAAATCGTGGTGAAATTTGCATATTTGTATTTTTAAGGCAATTTTTGTCTTTTTGGTTAAAAAATCTTTAAAAATCTTCTACTTCAAAACTACCAGTCAGATAGCTTTGACATTTGGTACATATGTCCCTAGGGATGATCTATTTCAGATTTGTTCAGATTGTGCAGAAATATGCAAATTTGCATTTTTAAGGCAATTTTTGCCATTTTTGGTCAAAAAATGTGTTTCTCAAAAAGTACTGGTCTGATAGTTTTGAAATTCGGTATACATGTTTCTATAGATGAACTAAGTAATATATATTGACTTTCTGATGAAATCTGTAATTTTGTATTTTTGGGGCAATTTTTGCCATTTTTGGTCAGAAAATGTGTATTTCCAAAACTACTCATCTGATAGCTTTGCAATTTTGTATACATGTTCTTACAGATCACCTTAATGATATTTATTGAAATTATGATGAAATCTGCAATTTTGTAATTTTGGCAATTTTAGCCATTTTTGGTCAAAACATATTTTTCTCAAAAAGTACTGGTCTAACAGCTTTGAAATTTGGTATACAGGTTTCTATAGATGAACTAAATTTTGATCTTTTGAAATTATGATGAAATCTGCAATTTTTTTGGGGGAGGGGGGCAATTGTTGCCATTTTTGGTCAGAAAAATTTATTCTCAAAAACTACTCATCAGATAGCTTTGGTTGACATGTTCTTAGGGATGATTCGATGTGATATATTCAAAGTATGATGAAATCTTCAATTGTGTATTTTTGCAGCTATTTTAGCCTTTTTTTTCTGGCCACTGCATTGAGCTATCAAAGATTTCCACCTTCTTCATCAACATGTGTCAAAAAGTTATTCCCAACATAAACACAGCGGAGCTATATCGGCCGCTAGGTCGCTTGTGATATATACTCCTCAATTGTAAGTTTGATCAAAACCGAGACCACATTCAAGGGCTATGCAGACTGTCCATGTACGCACACACAGGCAACCACCGGTGAATATCAGCGTCAGCGGTATAACTATCAGGTCGAAAATCGATCGGCAGTTTGGGGGCCCTGGACTATGATTTTATAAGTTTATATCACAAGTAAATGTTGTGGAATATTAAGATATCGACCTATTACTGTATTGAAAAGGCCAATTTAGTGATGGGCAGTGCTAAAAGAATGACGGGCAGGGACGCAGTAATTAGTAGGACCGTTTCTTTGAATACTGTTCGACATTAAGTGACGGTAAACGTTTGGGTGGTGCGCTTGACCGGCGGCACTGACACAAACTGGGTTGACAAGCAGATAATTTAGGTTTTTGTTCAGTGTTGTTACCATTTGTACATGGTGGAAAACATTGACGGAAAACCAGAGAAAACGGTCCCGCTGCGAGAACAGCCCCGAGACGGGGACGGTGTCTTTTGGCACGCGTATACGCCAGTCACCTATACCTAGGCGACGGTAATCCGCACCACTTATCACCATCGGGAAGGTAGTCCTCCCCCTATACCACTGGCGATCCCGCCCTAAAGGCACTACGTCATTCGACCAAGCATTGTTATTGTAATTTCCTGAATAAATTAACAGCGAGGTCAACCGGTCAAATCCTCTTGGCATTTCCAGGCATGTAAGCTTTGTAACTTTAAAATATGCAACTTTTCCCAATAAAACTATACATCATTAGAAAGGCCCTTTTAAGAGCTTTCAAACAATATAACATCTATATGGTTTCATAATTCGCGGTTTGAGGCAGAAACGGAAACATTACCCCACCCCCTATATTATAATTTTGTTTTTAAAAAAATCATTTTAAATTGACACAAACTGAAAAACTTAAGCTTTGTAATTTTAAAGTATGCAACTTTTGCCAAAAAACTATACATCTTTAGAAACGCCCTTTCAACAGCTTTTATTATTCATGCTCGGATAGACACGATTCAAACGTCGGGGGAAAATCGGATGGGGATCATGGCAGCTCATTTACATCGTCGCTTGTCGATGATGGCAGTATAATTACATCGGAAGATATTTCAGTTCACAAAAGGTTAAAACAGCCCAAACTGCGATCACATTTAATAAGTAGCCATAACTGTCAATTTTACTTGTGGTCAGCTAATCATAAGCCTGTCGCACCGGACAGTATTGTCAATTCTTTTCACGCTGGCTTTGCTCCAAATCATCTATTTTGCATCGGTCGATCCCTCATCACATTTTTAATTTTTTTTGGAAAATTGGATAAGAGTAATTATTAGGAAAATGTAACGAAATAGAAATTTTTACTGCTGAAATTTTACAAAATGATAGAATAGTGTAAAATTTGAAATATTGTTCTTATCGGACAAAGCAACGAAAAACACAACAATTATTGCATAATTCTTTCATCGGATTCATTTTTATGAAAATAAGTTCATTTTTGTACAAATGTATTGAAGAAAGGAGACAAAATGCTTATTTTTCTGTAATTAACGAATTTTGAGTCAGGACACTTTTGAAATGCCCCTGACTTTTTCATGAATTTAAAGTGGCACTCCCACTTGGTAACATTTTTAAAACACATTTTTTTAATGCCAACGGTCGATATTTGACGTGGCGACTGCGCTCGGATCGCGAGATATCGATAAAAACATGTCCTCAAAAAAGTAAAAGTTTGAATTCCGGTGGCCCACCTCAATTCAGCTTCCTAACATCGAACGTTCGGCACTGGGGCCATTGTCAACTAAGCTATGGAGTACGAGTCTACGCTGACGCTGCTGTACGCCACAGTACCACTCGCGTCGGTGATCGGTCATGCCCCTTGGGAGAAAGCCGAGTCTTACTGACTCGGCAAAAAAAAAAACGAAAAACAAAGTTTGCTGATTCCACCAGAATTCGCATAAGTGACCAGCACAGTTACGTTTGGTTGATACATAGCGGCCGCCGCGTGGTATGCAGATGCATACCACGTGGCGACCGCCATGTATGGAAGAACCACGCGCAACTGTGTGGCAGACGACTAAATGTTGTCATCATTTTACATGTAAAAACTGATATCTATGTGGTATTGGTTTAAAATCTAATACAACTGATTGAGAATAATGAAAACGACAAAAACTAAGGAGAAGTTTAAAAAAATACCTTAGGTAAAGGCATAATGATGTATATAAAGTCTTCGCAGTGGGAGGTCATTCGAACGTTTTTGGACTCCCTAGAATATCGTCCATCAGCACAACAACAAACCTTTGGGGGATTTCGGGTCATAATCAGAAACTTCGGGATGTGAAAAATACGCTCGGTAAATGACATGTTTTTATCGATATCTCGCGATCCGTGCGCAGTCGCCACGTCAATATCGACCGTTGGCATTAAAAAAATGTGTTTTAAAAATGTTAACAAATGGGAGTGCCTCTTTAAGGCTTCATAAACATTGAATTGAGTCAGGGCACATTTTAAAAGACCCCGACTGACTTAACTGTCATTTTCATTCAAATATGAATACTGTTCATATGTTTGAACAATATTGCATTAGATACTATCATGCACTGATTCTTACTCATAACATTTCAACAGCATCGTAAATTTTGAATAAAATTTTAAAGATGGTTAGCAAATATGGTGTAAAATTAGAGAAATTTCTAAAATTCTTGAGAAATTCTGCCAATCCAATTATCCCAATTTAGTTAACGTTCCAATCTGTGTGTTTTTTTTTAAATCACATAAAATCGACATAAACTGAAAGGTTTAAGCTTTGTAACTCTCGAAAATGCAATTTTTCCCCATAAATCTATAAATGTTAAGAAAAACCTGATGCAGCACTCTCAAAAATGTAACATTTCTATGGTTTCAACATTCATGATTCGAAACAAAAAGGGAAATATTCCCCTACCCCTTATATTACACACGGATATATGGCATACCGCGTATTAAGAAAACAAGCTCATGCACCCACTAAATCTCAAGACACATACTTTTAATGTTGTTTTTCTTGTTTATTGCATTGAGTTTTTTCCAAAAAATATATAAATTCCTTTTGAAAAAATGGTTGGAGAAACGGGAGCTTAATTATCTGGTGTGAAATTTAGGAAATTTAGCGATTTAAGGTCAATGGCCGATATAAAGTCTAATCGACGTTCGAATATTAATGTAGGCCCATTAAGTTACATATCAATGAAAAGGCCATGATCTAGGGTTCCTAAAAATGTAACGTTTATAGTGTTTTCTTGTTTCTGTTTCCGTGAAGCGGTAAATATGTGACCCCTACCCTATTGTTGAAATCCAAGATGGCGGCCAAGATGGCGCCAAATGAACCCCATGGGACAATATTTGATTTTGGGAACATCAAAATTCATTAAATATAGACCCTAAGGATTACAAAAATGTAGGTTAAAAATATATCCATGGGGTGCATGGGAACCCTACCTTCCGACCCGACTAATATCTGATCAATCAACTCGAAAACATATCCGATAGCCTAAAAATCTACCGTTACTCAAGTTTTCACGTCCGTCGTTGTTTCTTTATCCGCACGTCAGTGTCTTTTGTACTAAACAATGTAATATCTTATCGCGCAGTTACCTCCATGACCATGTTTAATTGTGCGGTCAGCGTTCGCAATTTCAAAACTTGGTCTATTTGAGCGATTGACATAGTGACAATGCCATTTCCAAAATGTGAATGAGGGATCGACCGATGCAAAATAGATGATTTGGAGCAAAGCCAGCGTGAAAAGAATTGACAATACTGTCCGGTGCGACAGGCTTATGATTAGCTGACCACAAGTAAAATTGACAGTTATGGCTACTTATTAAATGTGATCGCAGTTTGGGCTGTTTTAACCTTTTGTGAACTGAAATATCTTCCGATGTAATTATACTGCCATCATCGACGATGTAAATGAGCTGTCACGATCCCCATCCGATTTCCCCCGACGTTTGAATCGTGTCTATCCGAGTATGAATAATACCCTGTACCTATGGATGACCGACCATTGCCGAACAATGCCGAAGATCAACCGAGTAACGTTCCCGGTATGGCAAGGCTGGGTAATCACGGGAAAAAAGCTGGCGTTGAAAACGTTGTTTTCGTGCAGCGTTGTCGGACTAGGTCCGGTTCGTAGGCAAGCCATAGGGTTTTGAGCAAAGGCATTTTGCGGTTTTTTTCATTATTTGAGTCATGACGTCGCCATTGTTGCAAATTTTCAACACGATCTTGTCGTCGCTCACCCCACAATCACGTTGTCACGTGGCCTTGATTTTGCAGGAATCGGCAAACCGAAAGAAACAATTGTAAGTTCTGCAGCTGAAGACTATATCTCAGGCAACTGAATGGCTGCGTCACTTTTGGATATAGTTGTCTTAATGGCACCGACCTTGGCAAAATACAACTACATCTTATAGGACTACCAAAACACAGAAAATAAAGAATCGGCAGTTCTGATTGCAAATATGTGTGCATGCTCCACTTTGTATGTTTTCTCTGAAACCGAGTAAATGGCCATTAACGGGCAATCATCTCCTTCAAAAAGAGAACTACCGTAAACGTATATCTTCATGCTTATCAGACTGATTTCCCAATCATAACGTCAACCCAAACTTTGATGAATAGTCACAAACACTACATTTTTACAAACGACTGAACACAAATTTTACAAAGCGTTGTGAACTACGGAATAAAGTTGAAAATTTACATTTAGAAAATTTTAATGGATTGCTTCGCTTAGGTGAGTCATTTTCATCTTGTTTGCTGTGCAATCAATGTGTTTTAATATTGACAGCACTAGTAAGGAGAGAAATTTGGCGTCAGTTTTTTCGAAAATTTTACATCCGGGCAAAATGTACTTGCGAAGAGAAAACAACCATGTTGTTCCGGTTTAGAGGTGCGTTGCGCTCATCCTTGTTTGTTGTGTAATCAATGTGTTTGTTGTTGACAGAATTAGTAATGAGATAAATTTTGCGTCGGTCCCTGCAGTTTTGTTCATGACAGTTTGTGCTGCGGATCAGTCTATATACCTAACTGATGCACAGTTGTTGCGTACCTGATTTTTTCCCAGCATTTTAAATTGGATCTGTGGTGCGATCATCTGAACGTGTTGTGTTCTGTGCGTGCCAGCACTTGTTAGCTACGGCTAATCAGACCACAGTCCGATAGAGGGACTGTGATCAGACACACGTTTAATCACCTTCAACAGATCAAGCTGATGAGGCTGCACGTGTGGACAACGAACCATGTGGCCATAATGTATATTACGCTTGTCACTGATACTTGTCTTCTTTTATCATCGAAGTAAACAATCACTCACATGAGTAACAGATTTTATTCGCCCCTTTGCATCAAAGCTGAACCGCGTCACGGCAAATTCCTTGCATAAATGCATATGAAATAAGCTGGTTAACGGTTGAAGGGGTCTTTAGCCGGACACTTCCTGGTAGTGTTACTTGCTTTTTTACTTTTTCACAGTGTTCCTGATATCTTACTTAAAAGTACTACTTTTCGATTATACTGTGATGTAGCCACGCGATAGTTAATATTTTATCACTCGAATTTAGCTTTTACCAATGACAATGACTGTGACCTATAGTAACCCCTTCTGTACGTGGGGCATCATGAGAACGATTCCCTTGTTTATCTTCGAGACTCTTTGATGTAACCGTTCATCTGCTCTTAGTGAACGTATTGTTTTGATAACTGCTTAAGTCATTAGCATTGACCGGACGCTATGTGACAGATGTACTGATGGGAGCGACCTTTCCTGTCTTTCACTACTACTAGGGTGGCCAAAGTTAAGGTAAAATGTTGCGACATTATACGCAACTCACGCACACTGAAAGTGAAATTTGATTTTCGTGAAATTTTAAACGCCATTTTTTCTGAAAATAAGTAGCTCAGTTACTGAAACCAGATATGAACTGAAAATGCTCACGTGTTTTATACAGTTATGTGTAAATTTGAACCTTTGCCACATGTTTGCAACTTCATTGAAAGTATTATGATCAACATAATGAACAATAATCACCGCCGATTAATTCTCAAAGGTCATGAAGTATACAAATATGTAATTAGCTGAAATAAAAATATTAAAGTTCTTTGACTGCTGTCATTGTATCACCATTTTATATAGCAAGTGTAATTACCGTTGGCCAAGTCCTTCAAGCCATATATGCCGAGCTGTGAAAGCTCATTACATATGCAAATTGTAAATTAGCTGACATGAAAATGTGAAATGACTTTCGATATTGTTTTAACCAGGTATAATCATCAATGTTGTCATGTTTTGCCAACTTTGATCAAGTAAATCCCAGTATATATCCCTAATAAGCAAAGTTCATAAATATGTAAATTAGGAACTGACTTAAGTAAAAATGCTTAATGATTGTCAATAATGTTGTATCATGGTATCTGCAATATATGTAGAAGGTTTGTCAACTTTGGTCAAATCAATTCAGATATATATCTCTAATTAGGAAAGTTCATTAAACATGCAAATTAGGAATTGGCTGAAGAGAAAATGCTTAATGACTTTCAATAATATTGTATTAAAGTGTCTGAAATGTACATAGCAAGTTACATCAATTTTGATCAAGTCAATTCAGATGAATATCCCTAAGTATGAAAATTCATTTAATATGCAAATTAGGAATTGGCTGAAGTAAAAATGTCTTTTGACTTTCAATAATGTTATATCACAGTATCTTTGATGTATATAGCAAGGTTCAATGACTAAAATCAAGTTAAATTGTATTGCTAAGTTATCCCTATATACCAAAAATCAGACCTCTAGCTCTATTGGCTGGCTCAGAATTAGATATGCACATAATTAATGAGGTACAGGATGTGATGTCATAAGGTCTCCCATCATACCAAATATGAAGGGTGTAGCACTTGGGTTTACTTAGTTATGGCCATATATGTATATTTGAGGTTAAAGGTCATCGGGGTCACATGACATTTTGTCAAAAAAATTGTATTGCTAAGTTATACCTATATACCAAAAATCAGACCTCTAGCTCTATTGGCTGGCTCAGAATTAGATATGCACATAATTAATGAGGTACAGGATGTGATGTCATAAGGTCTCCCATCATACCAAATATGAAGGGTGTAGCACTTGTGGTTACTTAGTTATGGCCATATATGTATATTTGAGGTCAAAGGTCATCGGGGTCACATGACATTTTGTCAAAAAATTTCTATTCTATAGTTATCCCTTTATACCAAAAATCAGACCTCTAGCTCTATTGACTGGCTCAGAATTAGATATGCGCATAATTAATGAGGTACAGGATGTGATGTCATAAGGTCTCCCATCATACCAAATATGAAGGGTGTAGCACTTGTGGTTACTTAGTTATGGCCATATATGTATATTTTAGGTCAAAGGTCACTGAGGTCACATGACATTTTGTCAAAAAAATTGTATTGCTAAGTTATACCTATATACCAAAAATCAGACCTCTAGCTCTATTGGCTGGCTCAGAATTAGATATGCGCATAATTAATGAGGTACAGGATGTGATATCATAAGGTCTCCCATCATACCAAATATGAAGGGTGTAGCACTTGTGGTTACTTAGTTATGGCCATATATGTATATTTGAGGTCAAAGGTCATGGGGTCACATGACATTTTGTCAAAAAAATGGTATTGCTAAGTTATCCCTATATACCAAAAATCAGACCTCTAGCTCTATTGGCTGGCTCAGAATTAGATATGCGCATAATTAATGAGGTACAGGATGTGATGTCATAAGGTCTCCCATCATACCAAATATGAAGGGTGTAGCACTTTTGGTTACTGAGTTATGGACATATACTCATATTTAAGGTCAAAGGTCATCGAGATCACATGACATTTTGTCAAAAAATTTGTATTGCTAAGTTATCCCTATATACCAAAAATCAGACCTCTAGCTCTATTGGCTAGCTCAGAATTAGAAATGCACATAATAAATGAGTTGCAGGAAGATGCCAAGGTCAAAGGTCAAGTGGAATCCCCAAAATTGTGGAGAGCAATTTGGTCCCCTACTGGCCATTGTCCAATAGACGCTGGCTGTCTTGGACTTTAACATAGGCCAGAATAAGCCATTGCCATAGCTTAGCTGCATAGGTATAGGGAGGTCAAAGGTCATAGAAAAATCAGAAAAATAATACTTTAAAAATCTTCTTCTCAAAATTGGCAAGACCTGTGACTTTGATATTTGGCATGAAGGAGCAAGGCTATAAGGTCTAACCAGGATTAGGTTGGTAGCAGGTCGAGTTGACTGGGGTCGAGTTGGTTAGGGGTCGAGATGTCCAGAAACCATGGTCATCATGCTTCCCATAGACTACCATGTATCACAAAAATTAAAACTGTGATAACTTCATTAATATGCAAGCCACGCCCACCAAAACCTTTTCAGTTCTAGCCATTTGAATTCTAAAGATGTCTACCAAATTTGACTGAAATACGTTCAGCCGTTTTTGAGATAATGGGGATACAGACACACGGACACACAGACACACACACAGACACACACACACACACACAGACAGACATGGCTAAACCATATGCTCACGTGTGTGAACACGTGAGCAAAAAATGGATATTTCCAATTAAAATCGATGTATGAGGCAGGTTTCATTAAAAAACTGAAGAAAAAACGATAGAAAAATAGTGTTTTTCCTCTCCAAAAATGCCACTTTGTAATGACCGGCCACAGCGCTCGAGCGTCGCTGCTCATGGCACGCACTTCTGAATCCAGTCAATACCTATTTCGCAACGGAACTGCTTTCGGGCCCTGTGCACGCTGTCATAGAACTGTGAAACTTGGAGAGGAAGTGGCAGACCATCCCATTTACATGTAGTGGTGAGTTTTTGTTATATTCTGGGAATTTTAGCCAGCAAACACGAGGTAAAGTGAGTACGGTAAATTCGGTGTAGATTTTTCCCATTTAGATATATATTTTTGCCATAAAACTTGTAGCATGCTCTTTTTAAACATCATTCCAACATTTCTGTGAAATATGACGAAAATCTGTCCACGAGCACAAGTACGAATCATAAAAACAAAATCGTGTTCATTCATAGACCTCAGTAAAGTGTGACTCAAGATGGCGGCGGAAGGCAGTCACACTGACACACCATTGACAGCCTGCCTGAGGCTGAAGTTAGGGACAGCTATTTCTTACAATTTCATGGCTGAAAATGAACTGCATTGGCAGTTTAAATTAATTTGTTAGAATTGAGTGTTATTAAATAACATTGTGACAAAATTTCATTGTATTGTGAGCTCTAGTTTTTAAGTTATGTGAATTCAAAATTCATAAAAACATAAAAATCCATCCATTTTTCGATGGTACGGTGCCGCCGCAATTTTGACTAAGTCAGACAAAATATTTTCAATTTTCAACACTCACAGTTTCAAAATCAAAGACTGTGCATCAGTCAAATCTTGATTTTTCTGTAATATTGGGTAAATCTGTGCACAAGACACATAGTTTAATGATTCCATGTGAAGTAAATAAAAAATTATGGGTTGCCAAACTTGAAGGATCGGCATTCATTGAAATAATTTTAAAATTTGCCGAAAATTGTCCGCGAAAAAATGGCATTTTTATTGCTTTAAAAATTCATAACTTTTGATTGGATACAGCTATTTGCATAAATTTTTTTTAATTTTACTTCTTTTACCCCATTCTTGCTAAAAATCCATTTAAACTGTGTGTATAAACAAGAGAAAAAAATGGCTTGGCCACCCTACAGTACTACCGACTTTCTTTTAGTTAATTATAGATGCATACCAAATGCATGACAATATGCAGATTTAGAGAGGATTTAAGTTGTACACTTTCTAGACAGAGAGACACTTCACTTTACTTCACTTCACGTCTGGACGCATTCCTGTACAGAGATGTAGACGCTCTGAGACTTTGACGTACCGACTTAAGTGAGAAGCCCAGTCTGTTTGACTGTGGTGGACCATGTCTTCATAGAACCTTAGTAGAACCTGTTGCGACGCCCCAGACGACAGTGACCGTGACCGACGCCTATTATTAGACTAGTGTGAGAATATAAATTTTTACTATAACCCCCACACACTTACTGAGCTATCAGACAGACTCGGGGACAAGTAAATATCCACCAGCAATACTGTCCACTCAGGTTAAAAAATATAATTTTTTTACTATAACCCAACGGGATTCGAACCCCCACACACTCACGGCAACATCGCCTAGCTGATGGGCCTCACAACAAACCAGTCGGCCACTGCTTCCAACCCAAAAGAGTTGGTCACAGTAACCGACTTAGATGTTGCAATTCTGTGCGCGACCAAACAACACGGTGTGCGTGGAGCAGACGACACACAGACACAGTACACACACAGACACAGTACACACACATATAAGGAGCTTAGTAATCGGAAAAGCAGGAAGCTTTTTTACTGAGCTATCAGACAGACTCGGGACAAGTAAAAATATCCATCAGCAATACTGTCCACTCAGGTTAAAGAATATAAATTTTTTACTATAACCCAAACGGGATTCGAACCCCCACACACTCACAGCAACATCGCCTAGCTGACATACAAGTTTTAACGTGTAACTTTATGTTACTCAGCTGAATAAAGTGCTACGACTTAGAGTATATTTCGGTGTATCATTGCCGTGTCTTACACGTCTACTGCCTGACGTTTCCCTGCCACAGAGAGTACGTATATCCGATAATAGCTACATCACAACCACGCTACGTGACAATACAGACTGTCTGAGTCTGAAGTAATAAGCCGACTGCAATTGCGGTCACAAAGCTTTACCCAGATTGAGCGCTCTATATAGGACTACGCTCGATTCCCGATAGTCGAAACCGAAGTTTGGTATGCAGTGTCAGATTTCTTTTACAGACTGCCTGACTGACAAACATTAAATGTTGTAAAAGCATGCGTGTTTCACCCCATATAGCCGTTCTGTTGGCGGAAGGGTACTCGTAACTTAGGCCTACACACGGTCCCTCCACAAGTGGCCTACATACGCTCACTGTATGTGAATATACAGTAGAAGTCAGGTCTCGTTGCTACTCTCTACGATAATGCAATCGTGAAGATACCGGTACAACTATGTCCTGTACGTCGCAAAAACTTACACGCGCAGATACGGATACCTAGCTTATGTTATACGACTAGTAAATTGTTGCCGGCTATTTTAACGTTGACAACCTCAGCTAGGGATTAACTCGCTGAGAGGTAACACAGGATGCTATTACACAGAGACGTCGTAAGTTGAATTGGACGATGTTTATTGCAAACGCTGTCAGCTTGACCGACCAGAAAGTCATCATGCTCTTACTTCCCAAAACTTCTCATTAAATAGACAATTTTTCAGGTGTAACCTGAACATGTAAAATACATTACAGGAAGTAACTGTACATTGGCTAAAAAGTATTAAAGACACTTGATTGGGTAAAAGATAAAAATCCAAGTACTTGATTGGAAGGAAGTTTCTAAAATATTCAGAATTATTCTGCTGAGTTGGCATCCCAACTAACGCTTTTTAATATTTATAATGTTCTTTTGACAAATGCCGACTTCTAAAAATAATAGTTACTACCGTTCCATGGTCAAGACTTGTGGAGCCAGAATTTGATTATGTATGTATGAGCCATTGTTTCATGCCGAAGTCAATTAAATGATGACCACCGCGATGTAGCCATATCGGTGTCACACTTCATTGTTTTAGCTTAATTGTCCATTCGAGTACCAGTATCAATGTCAATGTCAGTAAACATCTTTTGTTCGT